>NC_081343.1:4733980-4751043 GCF_029784015.1 Lycium ferocissimum | reverse complement strand
TTCCGTACATTTGCTTTCCCCGGAGTTTGT
Organism: Lycium ferocissimum; assembly: GCF_029784015.1. Lineage (NCBI taxonomy): Eukaryota > Viridiplantae > Streptophyta > Magnoliopsida > Solanales > Solanaceae > Lycium > Lycium ferocissimum. The sequence continues at coordinate 4,751,013 of NC_081343.1, read as the reverse complement.
TTCCCTTTTGTTTTGTTTTTTCCCCGCCATCGTACATATGTTTTTTGGATCGGGTTTGATTTTTTTTTTATCTTTCCCATTTGATTTTTTCGTATTTCCCCTTTCTCCGGGACATTTTCCTCCCCCCCCCTTTTGGGGGCTCGTTCTGAGCAATCCGGAGAGACTTTGCAGGGGGGTTTTTAAGATTGGCGACTCCTTTCCCCTCGGTGTGGGAGTCGAGCATCGAGTGAGATTTGTGTTAGAACTTTGCGGACGAGTCGTGGTCGAATCGTAATAACGAAGACGTACATTTGCTATGAGTGGCACGAACGGCTATACATTTGTATACATGTATGTATGTTCGGGCGATGTACATTCCTTTCACCATACGGATTTGATCGACATGTTTGTTATGTTTAGATCGCATGGCCACTTTAAGACGATGTACATTATCGGTTCCTTTGAAAGTCTCTTTGTACGCTTCGTGTGATTTGATGCGGGAAATTTGAAAGGAATATGTATGAAATTGGGTACGAGGGTTCGCTCGACTCGTGTGTGGGAACCGGGTGCCCATCACGCCTACGATCGAATTAGGGTGTGACGGAATAAGCCACGATGGAATCTGATCCTCATCTCAATATCAAATCAAAGTAAAGTACCGCAATATCATAATCATGATATATCACTAATCACCAACACCCAATGTCTCAACGTGGCAACGAGCCAATAAGTAAAATAGATCAAAATAAGTAAACAACACAACGGGGTTGCCCCCAAATCATACAACAAGGCCCAAACTAAGACAATATTCAACCCAACTTCATACTCGAAGGTTTACATCCATTCCCCGACAATATCATCTAAACATATACTTCGCTAATCGAAGTCTCATCATAAGGTAAACTGTAACCTACCTGGAAAGCTGAACAATAAGTATCCAATAGTCAAACCTTGGTCTTTCCCTTTCTTTGAGCCTCGAGATAATTGAAGTCTAGTCACATCCGAATTATGAAATTAGAATCAAGAAGAAACATCATTTAAACCTTACTTCTATTCAAGACCCAAATCCTAACCTATGGAATGGGGTTTAGGAACTAAAAAGATGGAATAAGGAGAATATAGATCTCAACATGAAATTAATGTTCTAGGTGATCAATTCCCATCAATTATAAGCTAGAAGAACTAACAAATCACTTCAATTTGGATTCTAGACAAAACCCCCAACTTTGAGTATGAACCCTAACTTCCAATTCCATAAATTAGCCACTAATTAGGAAGGAATCATGCAATAATAGTTTCAAATCATCAATTCCATGCTTAAAGAAGCTAATAGCCTAGAATGAAGAACCCACAAAACCCTCTTTCAATCCACTATTTCTTAAGGAAACCGGCATGCTTAATGGATTCCTAAGGTGAATAATATAATACGGAATGGAAAGGAAGGTGAGGGAACTTACCACAATGATCTTCTATGAATAACAGCCTTGAATGATTCCAAAAAGCTCTATAGTCGGAGTGGTATTGAATAAAAGACTTAGGGCTTTTAACACTTATTTAATGAATCTAACTGCCTGTCACCCGCTTGCGCGCTCATATTAGTGCTTCAGCGGTCACGCTCCTGCGATCCCGCGACTGCTTCCGCGGTCTATCAAAATTACATGGCCATTATAGTGGCAGGACCACCGCTTCTATGGTACCGCTGCCGCAGTCCTGGTGCCGCCATAGCGGGCACTAGACACCAAAAACTCCAAAGCTTCACTAATTCAATCCGAAATCCCAACTCGCACCCGAGACCATATGCTCACAATAGAGTTCTCGTTTACTGAGTCGACCCCCGATACCTCAAAACCAACTTCCCAACCTAATTTACAAAATGCACCCGAGTGCATTGAGAACCTAGCCGAATATACACACAAGTTCTAAAAGAGCATCCGGACTTCTCGGAATCAATGAATTCTCAAAAAGGTTCCTTCACTTAAAAGTCAACTTTGAGTCAACTTTTTTTCGCTTAAAGTCCAAATTTCCTACAAATTCACCCAAATTATATCCAAAGACCTCGGGAAGCATTCAACGGTCCTTTTGGGTCAAATGCGAGCTAAAAAAGCTTAAAAAAGGGTCAGAAGCATCGAAAAGGTTATAACGACCAAACGAGTCGTTACATTAGATACCAATAAAACATCGCTCGTCTCAAGCGATGAAGGGAAACGAATGGAAAAGTACTTGAATTGGCAAATAATTGAGGATATCGGCTACGTATGTTGGACTCAGTCTCCCAAGTGGCCTCCTCACGGATGATGCTTCGTTAACGCGCACCTTCGAAGTTATCTCCTTACCTCAACTTTCGAACTCTGCCTATCCAAAATCGCAGTATCTCCTCCTCGTAAGTCAGATTCTTATAAAGCAATATCGAGTCCCAACGCACAATATAAGTACCATTGGCATGATACTTCTTCAGCATAGACATTTGGAAAACTGGATGAATGCCTGCCAAGCCTGGTGGAAAGGCCAACTCATAAGCAATATTGCCCACACTATCAAGGATCTCAAATGGTCCAATATACCTCAGACTCAACTTACCTCTCTTCCCAAACCTCATAACATCCTTCATGGGTAAAATCCTCAATAGAACCTGATCACCAATGGCGAACTCGAAATCTCAGACCTTCCGATCCGTATACATCTTCTGTCGACTCTAAGCTGCCAAAAGCTCAGTCTGAATAATCCTCACCTTCTCAAGAGACTCTCTCAATAGATCCGTACCCCAAGGTTGAACCGCAAATGCATCAAACCAACTAATCGGAGATCTACATCTCCTACCACATAAGGCCTCAAAAGGCGCCATGTCGATACTCGAGTGGTAACTGTTGTTATACACAAACTCTGCAAACAGCAAGTACTGATTCCAATGACCACCAAAGTCTATAACACAAGCCCTCAACATATCCTTGAGCATCTGAATGGTCCGCTTGGACTGCCCATCAGTCTGGGGGTGAAAATTTATACGAAGATCCACTCGGGTACCCAACTCATCATGAAAAGCTCCCCGAAAATGGGAAGTAAAGATAGTACCCCGATCAGATATGATAGAAATAGGAACCCCATGCAATCTCATAATGTCACGAATGTACAACTTGGCTAACTTCTCTACAAAATAAGAAACCTGAACTAGAATGAAATGAGCGGACTCAGTCAACTGATTGACTATCAACCCAAATCGAATCAAACTTACCCAAGGTCTTTAGAAGACCCGCAATGAAATCCATGGCAATCCTCTCCCAATAAATCTTAGTCACCCCTGGATGAATGGAATATCAAGAGCTGTGGGACTCATTCAAAATCAAATGAATCAAGTCACTAACAAGAGGAATGCACACGCGCCCCTTAATCCTCAAAGTACCCTCAGAATCAATCATGGCCTCCTTGGTCTCATTTTTCAGAATCCTATCTCGAATCTTGCTCAACTGAGTATCCTCAAACTGATAAGTCCTGATCTGATCTAAGAAGGACAATCTTGTCACCATAAAATCTAAAACTCTGCCTGGAGCTGAAATATCAAGACGAACAAAACTGTTGGCCAGAGTCTGAACCTCTATGGCTAACGGACACTCAAAAACAACCAAACTGGCTAAACTCCCCATACTCGTGGCCTTGCGACTCAAGGCATCAACGATAACATTGGCTTTCCCTAGATGATAAAGAATAGATATGTCATAGTCCTTCAGGAGCTCCATCCATTGGCCGTCTTCGGAATTAAGATCTCTATATGTGAACAAGTCGAAGGCTACGATGATTGGTCAAAACCTCATAATGGACACCATACAAGTAATGTCTCCAGGTCTTCAAAGCAAAGACCATAGCTAACAACTCCAAATCATAGGTAGGGTAGTTCCTCTCATGGATGTTCAACTGATGGGAAGCATAGGCTATGACTCTACCCTCCTGCATCAAAACAACACCCAAACCCACACGGGATGCATCACAATAGACTAAGAAATCCTTACACTCCACGGGTAATGCTAGAATTGGGGTGGAAGTCAAAATGGTCTTGAGTTTTTAAAAGCTCTCCTCACAATCATCGGACCACCGGAAGGAAATATCCTTCTGAGTCAATCTGGTCACTGACGAAGCAATAGAAGCGAAACCCTTCACAAACCGGTGATAGTAACTGGCCAGACCCACGAAACTATGGATCTCGATCATGGTAATAGGCCTCGCCATATCCCTCACAGCCTCAATCTTCTGAGGATCAACCATGACCCTATCCTTAGACATAACGTGGCCCAATAACGCTACAGACTCCAACCAAAACTCGCACTTCAAAAACTTAGCAAACAAACTATTCTTCTTTAACAACCTAAGCAAAGTGTGAAGATGTCTCTCACGCTCCTCTCTACTCTTGGAATACAACAGGATATCATTAATAAATACAATCAGAAAGAAGTTAAGGAATGGCCCAAAGATGCCATTCATCAAAGTCATGAATGCTGGGGCATTGGTAAGCCCTAATGACATCACTAGAAACTCATAATGCCTATATGTTGTCCAAAAAATTTCTTCAAAATATCCTCGGCCCTGATCTTCTGCTGATGGTAGCCTGAAAGCAAATCGATCTTCATAAACACTGAAGCACCCTAAAGCTGGTCAAATAAATCATCAATATGAGGCATAGCACACTTGCTATGAATAGTAACCTTATTCAGCTGGCGATAATTGATGCATATTCTCATAGATCCATTTTTTTTCTTCAGGAACAACACAGGAGCACCCCAAGGGAAGACACTCGGTCTAATGAACCCCTTGCTCAATAAATCCTGCAACTGCTCCTTAAGCCCTCTCAACTTGATGGGTGCCATATGATATGATGGAGTAGAAATAGGGCGGGTGCCCGGATCTAGGTGAATACAAAAGTCAATATCGCGATCGGGTGGCATACCCAGCAGATCGGACGAAAATACCTCCACGAACTCACTCACAATGGGAATGGACTCAAGAGGTGGAGATGCAACAGTAGTGTCACACACATGAGCCAGATAAGCTAAACCCCCTTGTTGACTAATTTCTTCGCCTGAAGAAAGGAAATAATCTTCTTCGGAGCGGGACTAGGAGTACCCCTCCACTCAAGTCTAGGAATGCCCGGCATGGCTAAGGTGATTGTCTTGGCATGACAGTTCAAGATCACATGATAAGGAGAAAGCCATGTCATACCCAAAATAATGTCAAAATCCACCATATCAAGTATAATCCAAACCATATCAAGTGTAATCAAGCACCCTAAAGTCACCTTTGTTCCATTTCACGTTTAATTGGGTCATTCCTATTCCGTTAGACAGTAGAGAGCAAAACCAATACCAAAGGGGCGCCGCCCTGCACATCCAATCGACCCCAAAAGCCCCAATTTTTAATGGTCAAAACTCCACGAATTTACAAATTAGTGAATTTACAATTAAAATGAGTTGGCACAATTTAATTGAGTTGACACAATTTAAATGAGGCGGCATAATTTAATTGGTTACTTAATCCGCGAGAGACGACGGTGTTGGTTTTGCTCCGATAACGGTGCAAAAAGTGTCTAAGTGGAATAGGAATGACTCACCTAAAGTGTCTAAATGGAACAAGGACCACCTTAGGTGCTCAAGTGAAAGAAGTAGAAGACCACAGGTGTTTGTCGATGGGTTTGGCCTAATCAAATCTACCCACGTGTCATAACCCATAAAAGTAAACAAGCACGACCGATAGACTCGATCAACCATAATGGAATCTCCGACTGGAGTAGACGCATGAATAGGTACAGCTATGCTATCACAAGTCATGTCCTAACCAACAACATGATATGCAGGCACACACAAATAAGTGGATCCAGAATCAAATGATCCATCTTGCCTCTGGGACAAAAACGGGTACCTCGAATGAAAGCATCCGAGGCCTCTCCAACTCCGGTCTACCTAGGAAGGATAACACCGAGCACCATACTCGTAATTAATTGTGATCCACCTCTCAAACTCGGTACCACCTCTTGCGGATACACCCCTGTAAAACTACCACCGCGTCCCTCGACCTAGCCTCGAAGAAGCACCACTCGACTACCTGAAGCTACCAAAGTCCTCTGGGGCTAATAACCCTTCTTAGGTTGCGGACACGCTCAAGCAAGATGACCAAGCACTCCACACGAAAAACAAGTCATAGAAGGAGGAGCCTGATGAACCGAAATTAAAGACCTAGCTGGAACAACTTTGTCTGCTGGTCGAGAAAATAAGCTCTCAAAAGCTCTCTACCTGGATAACCCACTAGAATAAGCCTACAATGCTGACTGCACGGGGCGGCCGGAATAGGATTGATACGACCTAGAAGACTATCTGGCGCCTCTCGAGCTGGAACCACTATAACCCCCAAACTGTCGCTGCCTCTTCTCACTAACCTCTCTAAATACGCGGTCCTTAGCAGCCTCGACTAAGGAAGCATACTCAATGATAGACTGGAAGGAAGCACCCATGGCCTTAAGCTGAAGACATGAAATATGAAGAGAAGTAGCGAACCCACCAACAAAGCGTCGAATCCTGTCGGGCTCAATAGGAATCAGGGGTGCTGAATAACGGGCCAAATGTAAGTAGCGATTCACATAGGCATCAACGGGAAATCTCCTCTGCTGCAAGTGGAGGAACTCATCTCTACGTGCCTCACTCAAGACCTAGGGCACAAACTTCTCAAGGAAGGCCCGATAAAACTGTGTGCAAGTAAATTGAGGAGAACCCTCTGGTCTTCAAGAAATAAAGTACCTCCACCAGGTCTTCACATCTCCGCAAAATTGGTGTGACACATAATCGACCCCGTGGGTCTCAAAAATTCCCATCCTGTGCAATAACTCGTACATGTCCAATATAAACTCATATGCATCCTCTCCGGAAGTGCCAGCGAATCTCGACGGATCCATCATCCTGAATCTCCCTACTAGCTCCTGATAGGTCAAAATCATAATAGGGCCTACCATGGGTCTAAGATCATCTCCCGGGACTGGCACTGCATCATCCGTGGAGCCACACCGTAATGAGACGCGCCGCAAGTGGTCTCCGCTCCTCGAAGGTCCGTCCACCATATCTAGTATGTGATCCTCCACCCGGGAAGTATACCAAATGCGCCTGTCGGGCATCCAAATAAAGTAGAACACAAGCCGTAGTATCCTCGTATCCGCTTTGAAGTGACCTCAGGGTGTGCCCGTGTTGGAGCCACATCAGCCTCGATAGCCTGATATCGAACCAGCTGAACCTCAGGCTCAGGCTCTGGAGATAGAGATCTCACACGTTACTTCCTATCAGAAGCCCCGCCGGGCCCTGCGCCACTGCTGTCTCTAGCCCGACCGCATCCTCAATCGGCCGCTCGTCCCCCGCTTGTCACTCGTCGCACAGTACCGGGCACTGCGAACTCCCGACACCTGATCTTGGGCTATCATGGCTCGAGTCCTCACCATCTTTGAGAGAAGTGATAAGAATCAAATACAAATTCGATTGTTCTAGATACCAATTAGAATAAAGTAGCACGAAAGAATGAAAGAAAGTGAAGTTTCTTAAATGTCCTATAGCCTCTCGCAGATAAGTACGGAGCTCATCATACTGATCCACGAGACTCTAATAGACCCGCTCTTGTATTATAGACTGGGTAACCTAGGGCTCTGATACAAACTTGTCACGACCCATTTTCACTAAGTCGTGCGGGCACCTATCTTTTCCACCTCGATAGGCGAACCTTTAACACAACTTTCATAAATAATACAAGAATAGGGGATGAAAGTTAATAACGTAAGTCTCACGATAATAATATAAATAAGTGCGAAAGTAAAATAAATCCACCCTGGTATCTGGTCTAGTCATACAAGAGCATCTAATCCAAATGCTATAAGTCTGAATAATAATACATAAATAGTCTCTGAATCATGTCTCGAAATGGAAAGGTAGACATAAATAATAGGAAGAGTCTTCGTGCAGAGAATGTCCTCATGCTCACCCTGAAGAGACTCGAATCAGCAATCCTCGAGTATTAGCCACGAGAAGTAGAAGTAGATCCAACCTGGTACTCTGCATTCATAGAAGAATGCATCAAATACATGTCAGTACAAATAACAAGGTATAAGTCAACACGAATCCATAAACACAATACAAGTCATCACCTATGTTATAGCATCTAAACCCAACTGTGTCAAGTATCAGTATAACCGTTCCGAACCAGTATATCACAATAAGTCATCACCTATGTTATAGCATCTATACCCAACTGTGCCAATATTAGTATAACCGTTTAGAACTAGTATATGACAATCATATCACAACAAGTCAAGAGGTACAATGCAATGAAATAATGTATGAATGATGAATGCAATACATATGCACCATACACCTGCACTTCGACCGATGGAACATCACATCTCGGTAGCACAACCCATGGAGGACCCGCGAAGTCCATGTACTGTACTACCTACACACGCCCCTGTGATGACTCTTTCCACCTATACGCTCAGATTCGTATCAATTATTCTCACATTACGCCTTAATAAGCCATAATGGATATAACAATCCTCATCTTAATATCAAATCAAAGTAAAGTACCGTAATATCATAATCATGATATATCACTAATCACCAATACCCAATGTTTGAATGTGGCAATGAGCTAATAAGTAAAAAGATCAAGATAAGCCAACAACACAATGGGGTGGTCCCCAAGTCATACAACAAGGCCCAACCTAAGACAATATCCAACCGAACTTCATACTCGAAGTTTTGTATGCATTCTCTGACAATATCATCACAACATACGCTTTGCTAATCGAAGTCTCACCATAAGGTAAACTGTAACCTATCTGAAAAGCCGAAAAGGAAAGTCTGCAATAGTCAAACCTTGATCTTTCCCTTCCTTTGACCTTCGAGATAATGGAAGTCTAGTCATATCCAAATTATGAAATTAGAATCAAGAAGAAACATCATTCGAACATTATTTCTATTCAAGACCCAAATCCCAACCAATGGAATGGGGTTTAGGAACCTGAAAGATGGAATATGAAGCCTATAGGTCTTAACATGAAATTAATGGTCTAGGTGATCAATTTCCATCAATTATAAGCTAGAAGAACTAACAAATCCCTTCAATTCGGATTCTAGGCAAAACCTCCAAATTTGGGTATGAACCTTAACTTCCAATTCCATAAATTAGCCACTAATTTGGAAGGAATCATGCAATAATAGTTTCGAATCATCAATTCCATGCTTAATGAAGCTAGCCTAGAATGAAGGACTCACAAAACCCTCTTTCAATCCACCATTTCTTAAGGAAACTAGCATGCTTAATGGATACCTAAGGTGAATAATGTAACATGGAATGAAAAGAAAGGTGAAGGAACTTACCACAATGATCTTCTATGAATAAAAGCCTCGAACGCCCCTAAAAGCTCTAAAGCTTCAGGGTATTCAATGAAAGACTTAGGTATTTTTAACACTTATTTAATGAATCTAATCTCATTACCCGCTTCCACTCATATTGGCTCTTCAACGGTCACGATCTCGCGGTCCCCGGACCGCTCCAGAATTACACATGGTCGCTACAGTGGCAGGGTCACAGCTTTTGTGGTACCATTATCGTGGTCCTGGTGGCACTATAGTAGGCACCAGACACCAGAAACTCCCAAGCTTTACTAGTTCAACCCTAAATCCCGACTATCACTTGAGACCATTTGCTCACGAACCATATATGCAGACATACATAAAAACATGCTACGAACGCACTCGTGGCCTCAAAATTTCCAATGGAGGTCTCATTGACTGAGTCAACCCCCGATACCTCAAAACCAACTTCCCAACCCAAGTCCCAAAATGCACCTGAGTGCATTGGGAATCGAACTGAGTATACACACAAGTTATAAAAGACCATCTGGACCTCTCAAAATTGACGGATTCTCGAAAAAGATCCGTTTACCTAAAAGTCAACTTTGAGTCAACTCTTTTTCGCTTAAAGCTCAAAATTCTCATAAAGTCATCAAATTATATCCAAAGACCTCAGAGAACGTGTCAATAGTCCCCTCAAGTCAAATGTGAGCTAAAAAAATGCTCGTGAAATAGTCAAAAGCACCGAAATGCATATAATGACCAAACGGGTCGTTATATATTCACTTGATAAAAATTAGTGATTTCATGATCGCATCAAACACATTGACATCGTATTCCATTTATTCGTGATGCTATTGAACAAGGCACAAGCATATTCGATGGCCGATACAAAGGGACAATGCCAGCTGACATGTTGATCGTAGTGTTGTTTATCTTGTCAAATTCAATCACGTAAGGAATTTTACATGGGTGAGTTCGCATCAATCGATGTGTCGTGATGGAGAAGGTGGCAAGGTAGAGCTACTACTATGTACAAGCCTTGTTAGTGTCTCTTGTTTCCGACATGGAATTAGCTCTACGTAGCTTGCTGCATATTAAATTGAACGAAGTTCGAGCGGAAGCTCGAAATTTATCTCAAGGTGGAGATTGTGAAGTTAAGAAGATATTCAAGTCAATTCCTACTCAAAAGCGAAAAGAAATAAAAGGAATTTTTTTCTTTGTTGGTTTTCGAGTGTTATTGGGATTTAGATCCTTTGTAGGAAAAACGATCTAGCAGTATAAATACATGCTAGCTATGGTTTATTAAGAAGAATATATAGAAGAACCTAAGAGTATTCCATCTTGTAACTTACTTTCTCCCTTGATAATAATAAAAGTGTCGGTCAAGCCTCCGGTACTAGATCACATTGACGTAACCGCGCACCATCGTGTTTTTATCGTTTCTGCGCTGATACTAATAATTTAACCTTCCTTTGTAGTTTAGTTCTTTCACCCAATTATGACAAAAATTGCACCCAAAAGTGCAATACATTTTCAATGAAATATAAAATAATAACTTAAAAATCAAAGTTAATAAGAGCAAACAATTAGTATGTTAAAAAAGAGAAGAGAATATAGAACCTCGTCTTTTAAGAACTGCAAGATTTTTCTCACCATGAAGCTTTGTTTTCTTATGAAAAGAATAAAAACCGATACTTATTATATATTTACAATTCATAATTAGTTAGAAAGATATACACATATCTTTGGATGATATTCAGAATATAAAAAAAGATACTTTTTATAAATTTACGATGCATAATTAGTTAGAAAGATATACACATATTTTTGGATGATATGTAGAATATTTTCCATTATGAGGTATGAGTAGAGAAATATAGCAGAAGAAAAGTAAATCGAGGAAATCATCCTCCATAGCCCAAGATTATTAACTAAGATCGAAAGATTCAACTAAAGAAAAGGAAGCTTAAAAAGAGGACTTGGTTATGGAAGAAAGGCATCTTGAATTGGCTTTGAATGACTTGTATTGGGTTAACTTGGCTTGATTACAAATGTTCAAGGCCACCACTATTTATACTTGTCTAGGGATGGTTATAGATAGAATTATCTAGATACATCTACAAAATATCTAGTTAGCCTTTATCTTCTAACACTACTCTAGAGCATCTAGATATTATTCTAGGATCTAGATAATTCTATCCTCTACAAATATTTAAGTTTCTAGAATTTCTAGACATTTCCTAACTATAAATATCAAAGATATTACAATACAACTTTCTAAAAACTCTTCTAAATATCTATGATATTCATTCTTCCAAAAAATTAACTTTAATTTTTCACACTCACCCTTAAAGTAAATTTTTGGAAGCTATCCCGAACTTGTCACTGAAAAACTCATACGAAGTTTTTGGGCATGTCTTGGTAAAGATCTCAACAATATTTCCCAATATTTCTTCCTTCTTCAAATTATGATGTTTTCCTATCATCGATCGTTCTTGCAAAGAAACATGAATTCGTATCAACAAACTCTTTCATATAATGCAAGTGGCTATTTTGACAATAGTTCTTTTGGGCCTTTGTGAACCACATGAATCATCTCCGAGCCGAATTTCACGTTCTTGAGTTTTCAGACTCCCCCTTTCTCTTAGCTCTTTGACAATTGGATTATTTGTATAAACACCATCAATTTCCCGTGAAGCCCCGCACACCGCCGGTCCACGACTAGTTTTCCTTTTTCGCCCTTCAATACAGCTTGCGGGCGCTTAGATCTTCCAAAACACATACGCTCGCTTTCTATTCCAAATTGCTTCCAAGGTCACTTCTTCATCTTTTTCGATCTTTTAGCCTTTCTCCACCGGCTTCGTATTGCTTCCGAGCCATTGATTGACCTTGATACGACAGATGATTGACCAGAGACTTCAACTTCCACTACAACTCCCTAAATGCTTTCTTCGGAATGGTCACCATTGCTAGATATAGTTTCAAAGACTGCCTGCTCAAGTTCTACTTCACGTCCAGACTTTGATTACTAGTTCCAGCATCTGGTTCGTTGATTACCTCAGTAACAGCTACCACGTCACTAGTCTGAATGTCTTTAAAATTTTCTTGCTTTTTGTTGAAGTCACCAATGACCTCCTTCTCCACGTGATGGACCGTATCATATTCTGTCACAATTACATCACAATCATGTGTTCTCAGAAGTTGAAAACCTAGATTCATCTCTAGTGAGATGGTGCCCATATCCTGAATCCATGATCCACTCTCTTTTGAAATTGAGGGAAGCCAAGGCATCTACTGTTCGAGTGTCAGCTACAAAGCACCTTCCCTAATCCTCTTCTTCTTCAACAAATTTCTCAGTTTGAGCCATATTTCTCTCTTTTGCTCGGCAATATCTTTTTATGTGTTCTATTTTATCGCACTGATAGCATTTGAAAGGTTTCTTACCGTGATTGTTAGAAGAATTTTCCTTCTTTTTTGGAGAGCTTGAACCACCTGAGGATCGAGAGTGCAGCATATCTCTTGCTTTTCCTTTAAAGTTCCTCTTGTCGGCAGCAAGAGCATTTCCTTCACCTTCTTTGACAGATACACTAGCCAACTGTTTGGCTAGTAACTCCTGTGATGATAACAAATTCTCAAATTCCTCCAAGGATGGTTGTTGAGCCCACCCTTGAATTGATAAAACAAAAGGAATATATTCTGATTTCAAACTACGAATGATAATTCATCTCATTCGTGCTTCAAAAATAGCCTCGTCCAGATTTAATAGAGAGATTTCAAAACACAAGTTCTTAATCTTCAAAAAATACTTAGCAATAGAAAGGTTAACCTCAGTGGTGTTAGCCAATTCATTCTCCAAGATCTATAGTCGTGCTTCACCCTTCTTATTGAACAAGTGATCGAGGGTCCTCCATATTTCTTTTCACCTTATAATATGATCAAACAAGTTGTGCGAGATGAATCTCTTTAGGATGAACTCTGCCTTCGCATTAATCTGCTTTCACTTTTTGTATGCACTGCTATTTTTCGGTCCGTCGGAAGGACTTTTGTGTAACTCCCATCACCAATATCCCACAAGTCCTTGCCTACAAGGGATGACTCCATACATGCTTTTCACACCTTGTAATTGAACTAGTTCAACAGCTCCAACCCCAGTCCACTAACACGATCGCTTAAATCCAAATAAAAACCAATTTAATCTACCACACTAACCCGATCTTGAAATAAAAACCAGAAGCCAATGTATGACTATGGCTCTAATACCATGTAGAGAAATATAGCAGAAGAAAAGCAAATTACGCCCAAAATCGTTAACTAAAATCGGAAGATTCAACTAAAGAAGAGGAAACTTAAAAAGAGGACTTAGTTATGGAAGAAAGGCTTCTTGAATTGTCTTTGAATGACTTGTATTTGGTTAACTTGACTTGATTACAAATGTTCAAGGTCACTCCTATTTATACTTTTCTAGTGATGGTTCTAGATAGAATTATTCAGACATCTACAAAATATCTGGGCTAAATTTATCTTTTAATACTTCTCAGAAGCATCTAGATATTATTCTAGTGATTCGTATAATTCTATCCTCTACAAATATCTAAGTGTCTAAAATTTCTAGACATTTCCTAAGTATAAATGTCAAAGATATTACAATACAAATTTCTAGAAACTCTTCTAAATATCTATGACATTTATTCTTCCAAAAAATTAACTTTAATTTTTCACAATCTGGATTCTTTTTGGTGTTAAAATATGTTAGATCCCACCACATTTTTATTTATTTTTCATTTAAAATTATTCCAGTCATTTTTTATATTGTTATGTTGCTCAAATTGTTGGGTCCCATATGTTGCATTGTGTAGCTTTACAGACTGGCTTTCAAGTGGCAGGCCGTTGCATAACACGGTTCCGTCAGTGGCCTTTAATTTTTTTATTATTCAATATTGTTTTACCGTATTTAGAATAGTAGATCTCACCCATAGAATAGTGGGATTGCCACATGTAATTAATCTGCACTATCATTGAGGAAAACTGGACAAAAAGTCACTGGAGGGAATCTCAGCCCCTCACTTTCATAGATTTCAGTCTAATAGATAATTTTTTTACAACTCAAAAGAGATTTCTCCACTTTTCTACACCGTTCAAAGTAAACACAAAGGAAAACCTATAATCCAAAAAAGGGGCATCTAATGGTAAAAGAACGTTCTCATATTGAAGTATAATAAAAGTCTATCAAAGAGTACTATTCAAATAATCAAACGTTAGCATTGAATTCCAATACTTTTTCACCGCAGAATTCAATGTTAAGGTTCAAGGTCTGTTACAAACAAGCACTAAACAGACACCGAAAATTATATTAATATAATGACTATTAACTGATACAATATTTTACTCAAGTCTCATAATGAACAGTTGTTATGGATAACAAAAATATGCAAAATCAACGTTCAGATGTTTAAAATTAACTAACATAGTAATGCCTCATTAATATAATATTAAAATAGTAAATCTAGACATGAATATTTGATATATCAATTTTCCTTTTTCAACATAAGAAAAAAAAATTGCATTCTCTTAATATAGCAAAAAACTAACATTTTCAAGTCTAACATGTCATAAGTCATATGAATCAATCAAGTAAATAAAGTATTAACATTTTCATCTTGCAATTTATTAGACATAGATAAATCATGATTACGATACTCATCGCCCAAAAAAATGTTGCTTTTTGTTAACACTATTTTATCAAATTCTAATGAAATTTTCACCCACCTTTTCCTAATAATCCCATAGAAATTAAATTAGTTCAAACATTAGGAACATGTTGTAGACATCAAAATTTTAGTTGAATTAATCCATACAAATTTTGGATTAAAAATTCTAAGTTCATGTTGACCAAGTCAAATTTTGGTCAATAAAGTCGGATTAATTATTAAAGTCAAAATTAGATGACTTGAATGAAATTCAAATTACGTCTGGGTTTGTCCATTAAATTGGGTCTCTACAAGACGAGCCCAACCCCACATCTTTCTAGCCCAAGGTCCGCTAGACTTACTTGGAGACCAAACTGCCCTCAAGCTCAGTTCACACCTATATAAAGGGGGTCACACATCCCTTTAAAGACATCTTGACTACAGGAGTGAGAGCAACGACATCTACAAGTCTTCTCCAAAGGTCTTCAACAAAAAGAAGAGTTCGAGAGATGTCCTCCCTCAAGAACAATCCAAAGTACTGCTCAAAGTTATTCTAAGATTTAACACATCAACAAAAGTTCATCCTTCATCCAAGAAATATGTTACATTGGCTCTCGAATAAAAACAACACAGAGACTAGAATCAAGGAATACATCGCAGTTGTACTCACAGAATATCAATAAAATGTTTTTCTCTCATATTTGTTTTGTGATTGCAGTTATTTATTTTCTGCTAACAAATTTTATCGCAAATAAATTTTTGGCATGCCAGCGGTACAAGCTTTGCCCTTCAGCTCTTCATCTCGAAAATCAAATCTACAAATTCACGTATCTACCGCCGTGATGGCCTCAAAGAAAAGCTTTGATGTTCCATCTACAGGTGTTATTATTGTTGCTTTCCCAATAAATCTTAGAATGTTCAAAGCTGGTGGTTTGGAGGGATAAAAATATTTTCATCTCCTTGGAGGTGTTAGACAAGAACAAACCGACAATGATGACTCCAAGATTTGGGGGTAACACCTTCATTTTTGTCCGTCGGAGAAGTTTCTCAAGCATGCTCTAACTCTACGAGTCCGAGGACTTGGACAGGATCTTTCCTTAATCCTAACGTGAGTACCATGATGATCAAAGCAGAGGAACAACTCGTAGCAATGATGTAAACTATTGAAGCGTTGAGGGAATCTGTGGAGGAGAAAGATCTTCAAATAGCCCAGCTGATAAACAAGTTAGAACTCTATAGCCCTGGCGAGTCTAGCCACAGCCCAACACTACAAGAAAAAGAGGTTAAATTTGCTACCAAGTTCCCCAACGCTCAAAGTGAAAATCAAGTTGCTTCGGTTGTGACGTTATCTATCCAACAACTGTAAGATATAATAACAAACACCATTAGGGCTTAATATGATGGACCATCACAAAGCTCATTGTACTCTTCTAAATCATATACCAAGCGAATTGATTGTCTGCCTATGCCAATTAGATATCAACTGCCAAAGTTGTAACAATTCGACGACAAGGGAAACTGTCACGACCCAATTCACGAGTCGTGGTGGCACCTACACTATCCCTTCGAATAGGCGAACCACATTACTAATAACAAGTTAAATAAGCGGAAAATTTATTTAAGAATAAGTTATCAAGTTTTAAATACTTATTATAACAAGAAATGTCACGACAATCCCAAAATCTGGTCAAAGGGTAAAGAGCGCTAACATAGGATTTAATAGAAGTCTCGAAATACCCGAAGGCTAGTATATTGTCTCATTTAATACAAAAAATGGGTAAATAGATAGAGTGAGGTTCTTCGTGGGCCACGGATGACATTTATGTAGCTCACCCCGAATAACTAAAGATGTCACCCTCACGTACGCCCTACTGGTTTAGAACCTCGGAGCCCGGATCGTACTCGCACTCAACAAAAGTGCAAAGAAGAGTAGTATCAAAACACTTGTCCGGTAGGCATCTAGGCCGACAATGATTGATAACGAAAGAAGTCAAAACCA
>NC_081343.1:4710272-4733880 GCF_029784015.1 Lycium ferocissimum | reverse complement strand
CTCTTTCTCTGTTTCTCTCTCTCTCTCTCTCTCGTCTCACTTCAGCCGCCACCCCCTCTCCCTCTTCATATCTCTCCTCTCTTTCTCTCTCATCCGCTCTCACCCACTCACCCCGCTCCTCACGCTCCTCTCCACTCACCCCTGTTCCCCCACGCCTCTGTCCTCTCCACTCATCTTTGTCCCTTCACGCTCCTTTCTTAAACCCGAATCGAAAACCCTATAAAAGAGGCTGGTCTTGAATCGTTTTACAGGGGGATTTTTGGGAAAAGGGAGGAAACCCGAATCAACAAGAATCCGTAACCACAAAATCCCCTACAAAACACAAGTTTTAATCATAAAAGATAGCCTTACTCGAAAAGATAACAGCCAACATATCACTCTATTTTCATTTTTTTGTTTTGAAACTTTAACTACTCTAATCGGGTTCGTTCGAGTTCGAGTAGATTCGAGGCCGTCGACGCCCCACTTCACTGTACCACGAAAAGGTAATATCGTCTGCTGTTTAGTTTCTTTAGCCGATAATGTTGTGTTGAAATCATGTTTGGACTTGAAACTTTGTATGTTCTGTTGCTGTTCAGTATTTCCAATTGGTTTCTCAATTCTGCGTTTCTGTGTTATTTAGAGTTCAACAGGGCTTAATCGATTTTATAAAGCGTCGTAGCTTTGCTTTGCCTTGGTCTGTGAATTGTGGAGCATGATTTATTCTGATTATTGAGCATTTGAAATGATTTTACATGCAATATTATGAGACTGATTGTTTAGTCGTTAGTTTCTATTTTAGTTAAAATCCCAGCTTATTTCTGTTTTCTTTGCAGTAATTATGTCCTGTTATTTGCTTGATGTTTGGGTGTTGTTAGGATAGGATATCGATCGCTAAATGATTAGGATTAATAATGGTTTATTAGAAGAGGTATAGGATTTCTATTGAACGCTTTGAACGAATTGCACAGTATGGTTCAGCGGACTGTTTTAATGCCCTGTAGTTGATTTAGAAATATGGGCATATTGATGTCGTTTAATTTTTCACTTGTTTGCCTATTCGAGTCGTATTTGCAACATGAAGTTTATGTGGATTTATGGGGATGGAGTGCAAATCTTCTTGCTAATGCATCAATAGGGTTAAAATGCTTCATACTTGAATGTTGGCTTGTTAGCATTTGGCTCTGATTCTGCTCAGAGTTTGTTTTAAATAAATACAAGCAGTGCATATATTTAGTCCAATTAAATGTTTTTGTTTCTGGCTGGCTTCTTGTAAGCAAATAGTCTATGTGAAATGTTTGTTTCTTCCTCGGATTCTCTTTAAGTTGTAGAAGTTTGTTTTCAGTCTAGTATCCTTAGCATCAAGCCTCTCACCATTTGGACACTCCAATATCAAGATATGGAGTTTTTGGTGAGACTGCATAGTGCTGGAAAAAACAAATGCAGATCTCAGAACTCGACTTTAGAGATTAATTTTCGTACAATCCAGAAAGAGTTTCGCTTTGATTTTTGGATATGTTGTAGATCTTGGAGTCTACTTTCTACAGAATCAAGTTTCTTATTATTTGGACACTCTAATCTAATGATATGGAGTTTTTAGTGAGACTGCACAAAGGCTGAGAGAAGAAAACGCAGATTTGGAGTTCAACTTTAAAAATTAATTCCTGTCAAGGTACAAACGATTTGGTGAGACTGCGTAAAACTTTGAGATAACGGGAAAGCTATGTACTTCTTGTATAAAGCTCGATACAAGCTTTAAAAAAGACATAAATTTTCTATTGGAGGAGTAATAGAATGTTTCAGCAGATGGCATATCAAGAACTGGAAGAAGATGTGAAAATTTTCAATACAAAGCATCTTCTTATTGTTACACCTTGTAAATTTTTGCATCGTTTGTGTCGTAAGTAAAATAATGTAAGCTGGAGAGGTTATCTAACTCTTATAAGGTTAAGGAAGACCTTTAGCAAGTTTTAAGTAAGTATTTAAACGTTTCGGGGCCAAGTGAATCGAAGGAATTAAGTTTGTGGAAAATCGGGAAAAACTTGGCAGAATTCTGGATAAGATTTTGGTCAACTTTAGGGAGGTATATATTCTAGCACATGAGGAGTTATGGAATGCATAACCTATGTAAACTCAAGTTCTGAGGGTTTCCTTTCTAATGCAATTGGCCAATTGAAAATCTGAGAAGTACAGAATCATGTACGGTTCATACAAAAATGTATGTCCCATACCTCATTTTCCAAAAGTTGGTAGAATATTGGAATTTTGAGGGTCCAAATACGGGACGTACATGGAGAGCGTCCAATTGAGGTTGTGTAAATATTTTAAGTGTTTAAATAGGTCGAAACTCGTTTCTCCTTCATTTCTGATCACCAACAGACCCTAGAGACCCTTAAAAACCCTCTCAAACATTTCCTAGGTAAACTCAAGATAAATCAAAGATCAAAAGTGAGTTTTAAGTGATGGAAGCCTCAGATTGTGCCTCGCATTCTAGTATTGCTTCTTGTGGCAGTTCTGGATGGAACTTAAGGGTGAAATAACCTTGGATTTGAGTTGTTCTTAAGCTCTGGAGGTAAGATTTCATTTGTATCTTCATGTTATTAGGTTATTAAGCCTTAACCTAGTAGTTAAAGATGGATATCATGAAAAAAGAAGAAGCTCAAACTTGCTATGAACTATAAGTTGAGTTGTGGACTGATTTTTATCATGTTGTTGTGGTGTTATTGGAATGATTTCCTTATAATTGAGTTTTAATTGACGTTGTTGTCATGTTGTTATGGTTTTGCTAGATGGATAAATAAAGCAAAAATGTATAAAGTGTTGTATACTAAGCGTATATTGGATTGTTTGATGTGTACCTTGGAATACCTGTTCTAGAATTTTGTTTTTAGTAAGTCTTTCTCCATATTCAGTATGATTTATAGAGTCTCTTCTTAATGAAAATGCTATCTCATAACGATGTTTGGAGGTTTAACAACCTTACGTCACTCCGACAGATTCAAGATGTATTTTTATCATATTCATGCATTGCATTATACATATGTATCTATATATATATGTATATATACATACACACACACACACACACACACACACACACATGTACAGACATGTGACCCCTCAGGCGTTATATACGCGTATATTATGTATTATATATATGTATGGGGTATGGGGAAGGTGACGGCATTATATACCCACTACCACCTGATCAGCTGGTCATATAATGGTGATGATGATGATACCCACAGAGGCTGATATGATACGATGGGATGTCCACAGAGGCTTGATAGGCATTATATGTGCATATATTTATATATATGTATGACCTAATACACGCATGCAAATTATTATGCATATCATTGGCCCACAGAGGCAGTTCAGACATACAAGTTGCATTCATCACATCGTATGCACTTTTATTTCTCTTTCATGTTATTTTCATGCCTTACATACTCAGCACTTTGTCTGCACTGACGTCCCTTTTCTGGGTTGTTGCATTTCATGCCCGTAGGCTTAGGTAGACAGGTTGACAATCTGCCTCTGTAGGTTGCTGTTTAGCTGATATCGAAGCACTCCACTTGTTCCGGAGTGGCAGTCTAGTCTCGGTACGATATTTTTTATATGCATATGGGTATGGTCGGCCCGTCCCGATCTTGTTCTATCATATACTCCAGTAGAGCCTTGTAGGGAGTCATGGTTTAGTTAGACGTTCTAGGACCCCTTTGGCCTATATTTTGATGCATAGTCATATAGTATGTCTTTTCAAGCTCATCCCTTTGTCAACATATTTCTCTTATGATTTAGGAATTTTCCATTTGATGGCCCTCGGGGTCCACTCTTGTCTATGATCATGATATAAAAGTATGATTAGAGATGCTCGGCAGGTAGGACCTGGGTGCCTGTTATAGCCCTTCAGTTTGGGTCATGACAAAATTAGTATCAGAGCAGTTACATCATAGGGTTGTCTACAAGTTGTGTCTAGAAGAGTTTTGTTTATGGTATGTTATGCACCACACTTATAAATAGGAGGCTGCAAGGCATTTAGGAATATTGTCCTTCTTTCTTATCTTAGATCGTGCATTAGAGCCATACCAACAGGATTTTATTTCTAGTAATATACTGCGATTTCAGATATGTCAGTGACATGAGGAGTTTCAGCCAGCCACAGCACTAAGATGATAATAGGATCAAGTATGATTTACTCTATAGAAGAGGACCAGTCCGAGATTATGCCCTCTATTGAAGAAGATCCGTCCAAGGACCAGGATGAGTTATCCTTTTGAGTGTCCCCGACTCCGGTGACATTAGGAGAGAGGAAAGGAGCTCCAGTATCGCTAGGACCACCAGTTCCATCACTGGGCGCTACCGGCCAGGATGTGGAGAGAGCAGTAGCCGACGACTTCCCAAACTCAGCACTTTGCCAGGATATCAGATAGTCATATATCTTCTGAGGGATCGAGAAGTCCGCAGTCTTAGGAGTCCGTTAATCAGGACTCATTGATTTTTACAGGACATGATTCAGATAAAGAAGGGTGCAAGAGGGAAAGAGTAGTGGATGATTACAGGAAACCCTCGAGCGACAGTAAGCCGCAAGGTTATGGGTGGCAGGACAGGTTACCTCGACAGTCGGTGTCGGGTCATGGCTCACAGGTAGGGCCATGGCAGGGGTTGCGAGCATCAGAATCCCAGAGTCAGAGTAATTCGATTCAGATGAGGGCTTATTACAATCAGTGTGGCCGGACACATGCCGGACTATGTCATTTGAATACGGAAGGCTGTTTCTGGTACGGGAGTCAGTGACACCAATTCGGAGATGTCCTAGGCTTGGTCGAGGGAATCAAAGTGAAAACTGAGGTAGAGACTAAGATTCTGAATTAGGTAGTGCTCAGGACCGCATTCATGCTTAGGCAAGTCATCTAGACTTGGAGCCCTCACCAGATGCGGTGACAGGTACATTGATAGTCTATTTATATATTGTTTACGTATTGGTAAATTCGGGGTTCGATAGGTTGTATGTTGCCCCGTTTTTATGGGAAAGTTTGATATAACACTAGAGTTAACGAATGAGCCTTGTTTTTTATCCACATATATTGGTGAGCTTGTTATTCCTAGAAAGAATCATCGGTTGTTTAGTAGCTGATTGTGATCGTCAGACGTTAGCAGATCCAATAAAGTTACAGATGGCCGATTTTTACGTTATTATAAGTATGGATCAATTAATTCTGTTCATGCTTACGTTGGGGGCAGGATAAAAATTGTTACGTTCTACTTCCCTAGGTAACCAGTTTTTTATCTCTCAACTCAAGGCTATATATAGGCGAAAATGTAGATCTCCTATCTGGTGGTTCAAAGCTGGAGAATCAAAGTTAATAGGACCTAATTTAGTTCAGCAGGCGGTGAAAAAGGCTAAGCTCATAGAAAAGAGTGCTAGCAGCTCAGAGTCGTCAGATTTCTTATGCAGATAACAGATGACGAGACTTGGAGTTCCAGGTATATAACTAGGTGTTTCTAAAGGTATTACCTTTGAAAGGTGTCATGAGACTCAGTAAGAAGGGCAACCTTAGCCCTAGATACATTGGTCATTATATAATTATGCGTAAAGTAGGCCAAGTAGCCTATAAGTTGGATCTACCTTCAGACTTGGAGTCTGTACATTCGGTTTTCCATTTATCCATGCTCCGCAAGTGCAAAGAAAGATCCTTCCAGGATTTTCCCAGTAGATGATGTTCAAGTTACTAAGTAGTTATCTTATGAGGAAGTCCCTGTTGCTATCTTAAATCTCCAGGTTCGTAGGCTGCAAACCAAAGATGTTTCTTCTGTAAAAGTACTTTGGAGAAATGAGAATGTAGAAGAGATGACTTGGGAAGTCGAGAAAGATATGAAGTCTAGATATCCTCATTTGTTTTAGGCTCCGTGTGTATGCAAACTACAGCACCATCGTCTTCAGTTATGTATTAATTATCAGCTACTCTTATTGGTCGTGGCACTATTATTGTTATTGATTGTTGTGGCCCTCTATGGAATTGTATAGTTTGGATTGCTGTGTGGGAGGTTGGTAGTGGTACAGTTACAGAGGAGACTCTGTCGAAATTTCTATAAGATTCTTGAGAATTTAACATTCGAGGACAGATGTTTCTAAGGGAGGGAGGATATTACACCTTGTAATTTTTGTGTCACTTGTGTCGTAAGTAAAATAACGTAAGATGGAGAGGCCATGGAACTCCTATAAGGTTAAGGAAGACCTTTAACAAGTGTTAAGTAAGTATTTGAAGGTTCCGGGGTCAAGTGAATCAGAGGAATTAAGTTCGTGCAAAATGGGAAAAACTTGGCATTATTCTGGATAGGATTTTGGTCCAACTTTAGGGAGGTATATGGAATGAATAACCTATGTAAATTCAAGTTCAGGGAGTTTTCTTTCCAATGCAACTAACAGATTGCAAATCTGAGAAGTACGGGATCATGCAGGTCCCGTAAAAAAATGTATGTCTGTACAAAAATGTACGTCCCGTACCTCATTTTCCAAAAGTTAGAAGAATATTGGATTTTTTAGGGTCCAAGTATGTGATCCAAGTACGGGACGTACATGGAAGTACACCCGTACATGGATTGCATACAATTGAGTTGGTGGAAATGTTTTTAAGTGTTTAAATAGGTCCAAGCTCATTTCTCCTTCATTTCTCTTGACCAATAGGCCTAGAGACCCCTAAAACCCCTCTCAAACATTTTCTAAGTAAACCCACGAGGAATCCAAGATCAAAAGTGAGTTTTAAGTGATGGAAGCCTCGGATTGTGCCTCAGATTCTAGTATTGCTTCTTGTGGAAGTTTTGGAAGGAACTTAAGGTTGAAGTAACCTTGGATATGAGTTTTTCTTAAGCTCTGGAGGTAAGATTGTATTTGTATCTCCGTGTCATTAGGTTATTAAGCCTTAACCTACAAGTTAAGGATGGATATCATTAAAGGAAAAGCTCAAACTTGCTATGAATTATAAGTTGAGTTGTGGACTGATTTTTATCATGTTGTTGTAGTGTTATTGGAATGATTTCTTGTAATTGAGTTGTAGTTGATGTTGTTATCATGTTTTTATGGTTCTGCTAGATGGATACATAAAGAAAAAGTGTATAAAGTGTCGTATACAAAGAGTATATTGGATTGTTCGATGTGTACCTTGGAATACTTGTGAAGTAAGTATAAGGGAATTATATAAGCTTCTTGTTGTTATTGGTTGTTGAATATGTTAAGGGGAAATGCTTCCCGTTTCACTTTAGAATCGAGTTATCATTTGATACGTGATATACTAGCGCCATCTAAGTTGTATATGTATTCCTTTATTATAGGATTGGCGCTCTAGTGGTGATAAGCTCGTTGTTGGATGGCATGTACGACTTCAGGTATGTTAAGGCAAACTTTCCTTCTTTTGGCATGATCCTTATGAACAGAACGTAAACGTAACGTTACTCCATAATGATCCTATTCTTAGTAGTGTTACACCTTGGAAATTTCGCGTTATTTGTATTATAAGTAAACTAGCGCAAGTCTAAAGTGTACATGAAGCCCTTGCAAGGTTAAGGAGGGTATTTAATAATTGTAAGTATCTACCTTAAGGTTTTGGAGTTGAATGAATTGGCGGAAGTAAGTTTGTTGATGGGTTGGAAACTTGAGTGATGTTTTGGGAAGATTTTGTGTTATTTGAGTTATACATTTCTTAGCATTACCTTAAGGGGGGAGTTATAGGGCCCCTTAGATGGTTCATGAAGTTTTATACAAGTGCCAATAAGGTTCCATAAGGATTGGAGGTCAAACAAATCGAAAAGAGCACATTTTTTGCCAAACTCACCAAAATGGCTGGCCTCACTGCCCAACCTCCTCCCCAAGGAGAGGAGGGGAGATCCAGCCGCATATCCATTATGCTGAGCCACATCTCCACTGCAAATCGTAGCTGGAGGATGATTTTAAGACCTTTTTAAGTCCTAAAAGATCCCATTTTCATATCCACCTCCCACACTTATTTCCCCATATTATTAGGGAGTTCTTGAAGGTTCCATAATACTCCAAAACCTTCCATACCATCAAGAGAGAAGATTAAACACCAAAACCTCAAGATAATCCATGGAAGATGATTGTTCTTGTTTCTCTTCATGGTTGTGACGAACTTGATCTCGGAAGGAGTTGAGTAAGGTTAAATTCTTCTATTATAAGGCATGTTTATTCGTATTATTTATATTATTAAGTTGATTTAAAGGTTTATCAAGTTTTGGAGAGGAAAGAATCATAGAAGAGAAGTCATAAAGTGTTGAATTGGAGTTGATGACTGTGAGGTGAACTTGAAAGGGGATTTTGGATTAATTTGACAATAAATTGAATAAAATTCTTTGATTATGGTATTTTTGATGTTATTATTGTTGTTTGGGACTTGTGTTAGAGATTGATGGAAGTTAATAAAATAGGGAAGTGCTGCCCAAATTCCACTAGATCGTTAATTACGTTAGTTTGAACTTAAGAGTGTTTTCAAGACTTAAATTTAGTATGAATCCTCTTGAATGTAGATTTTCGAGCTTGGGAGGAGAACGTTAAATAATTAAGGAGACGTAAAGGTATATTAAGGCTAGCAATGTTAAGGCTAGCACTTTCTTTCTTAAGGTATGATCCCATTATCGCGAACTTATACATGATATTCATAATGTCTTCCATGATACTACCTTCCTAGAAGTGTTAAAGCTTATAATTCTTGATGCTTTTATGATATTATTGATCTTGTTCCTTGTTGTTGATCCCATTGTATGATAGTTGGCCCAAATGAGAAGATATAGTGATAATGATGATTCCATAATGGTAATCGGAGGTTCACCGACCTTGTGTCTCTCCGATGGAGTTGTATTGTTTCCTTTGGACTCTTATTCATGCTTTATATATACATGTATGCATTTTCTCAAACCAAGCCGCGCTATAGTCGGCCGGGTACGGCACTAATTGTGAACACCACTGTAGTTGGGTACGGATAACACCGAGCCTTGCTATGGCCGGGTACAAGGGACACCCAGCCTACTTGGCCAGGTACAGTATAATTATGTATGTATGTATGATAATGTTTTCTTTAGAGAAAGATTAAGTATGCATGACAACCGCCCTCTGAGATATAATTTGAACTCTTCATTTCATGTTATTCTCACTCTTTCATTATGTTATTATTCATGTCTTACATACTCAGTACATTCTTCGTACTGACATCCTTTTGTTTGTGGATGCTCTGTTTATGCTGCGGATAGACAGAGAGACGGACAAGATCCCTAGGCTGCTTCATCAGCGATTGCGTAGAAGTGCTCCATTTGATCCGGAGCTGCAATTTAGTTGGTACTATTCTTTTGTGTACATACTTGGGCATGGCGGGGTCCTATCTCGTCTTTATGATGTTACACACTCCTTGTAGAGGATCGTAGATAGATGTATATAGTTAGATGCTCCATAACCCTACCGGTTCATATTTTGTATATCATTTTTGGCAGCCCTGTCGGCTTGTACATATGGACATAGTTGATGATGTTTATATAGACATGCACATGTTTGATGGAACTTGTGTCTCTTTAGTCTGCGGTAATTGTGAGTTTGCCATGTGGCTCACCTCAATGTGATTATGAGAAGTATGTTAAGAGGTGCTCGATGGAGTTAGCTTGGGTGCCGTCATGGCCCACGTGTATGGTTCGGATATACGGTGTTGCATTCTTTTCATCCTATGTACTTTTATGTCTCTTTCATGTTATTTTCATGCCTTATATACTCAGTATTTTGTTCGTGCTAAGTCCCTTTTTTGTAGGCGCTGCGTTTTATGCCCGCAGGTTCAGGTAGACAGGTTGACGATCCCCCCTATAGGTTGTTTTTCAGCTGATATTAGAGCACTACATTTGTTCCGGAGTTGCAGTCTAGTCTCGGTCTGATATTTTTGATATGCATATGGGTATGGCGGGGCGCTGTCCCGACCTTGTTATGTCATATATCCAGTAGAGGCTTGTAGACAGTCATGGTTTAGTTAGACATTGTATGGCCCCGTTGGCCTATATTTTGAGGCATAATCATATAGAATGTCTTTTCGGGCTTATCCTTTTGTCAACGCATTTATCTTATGATTTAGCAGATTTTCATTTGATGACCCTCGGGTTGCACTCTTGTCTATGATCATGATATGAAAGTATGATTAGAGGTGCTTTCTGCGGTAGGGTCAGTGCCGTCGCCCGCCATCAATTTGGTCGTGACACTTATATATATATATATATATATATATATATATATATATATATATATATATATATATATATATATATATATATATATATATATATATATATATATATATATATATATATATATATATATATATTAGGCGTTTGATTGAGAACTTACCAAGATTAAGTTGGAAGGGAATTTATTTTTTCCAAAATTGACTTGGAGCAATTAAAGTCTTCAAGGAAACAAAATGAAAATATGGATACTTAATTGTTTTGCGCAACAAGGAAGTAAATCAAAATGGATTACTCAAAAATGAGTAAAAGGAAGGGCAATCTTTTCTTCAATTCATGTGCATTAAATTAGTTCCTTACCAAGTTTACAATGTCATGATTATGGATCTACATGAAAACTATGTGGAAGGATCTCTTTGACATATGGAGTTATAATACAACTTTGGTATATGAATATTGATCAAGCAAAATTGATGCAAAAATTCATCCCAAATTTGAAGAAAAACAGTAGCACATCTTTTTTATTGTTCACAAATTCAAGTAACCTTAACTTTGAAGCACAGTTCAAGAAAAGCTATTGAGAAGAAGCCTCAAAGAAGTTTTGCATGAAAAAAAGTGATCATCATGGGTATTTCAAGTTTGGTCCACAATTTCAGCAAGCCTCCATCTCGACAAGTCTTGAAGTAGGGGGCATCTGTAGACATCAAAATTTTAGTTGAATTAATCCATACAAATTTTGGATTAAGTTCTAAGTTCATGTTGATCAAGTCAAATTTTGGTTAATAAAGTTATACTCCCTCCGTTTGAATTTATGTAAACTCATTTGACTGAGCACGAAATTTAAGAGAGAGGGAAGACTTTTGAAATTTTTGGTTCAAAAGAAGTATTGAATATTTGTGTGGCTGTAAATCATTCATAAAGTGAATTTGTTTTCAAATTAGGAAAGAGGTCATTCATTTTTCCACGGACTAAAAAGAAAATAGGTTCACATAAATTGAAACAGAGGGAGTATTAATTATTTAAGTCAAAATTAGATGACTTGAATAAAATTAAAATTACATTTGGGTTTGTCCATTAGATTGGGCCTCTACAAGACGAGCCCAACCCATGTATTTCTAGCCCAAGGTCCGCTAGACTTACTTAGTGACCAAAATACCCTCAATCTCTAGCTCACAACTGTATAAAGGGGTCACACATCCCTTTTTAAAGACATCTTGAAAGTTGTATAGCATCTTAACTAGAGGTAAAGGAGAGCAATGATATGAACATAAGTTTTCTCCAAAGGTCTTCAACAAGAAGGACAATTTGAGAGACGTCTTCCCTCAAGAACAATCCAAAGTGCTGCTCAAAGTTCTTCCAAGATTCAAGACATTAACAAAAGTCTATCCTTCATTTGAGAAAGATGCTACATTGGCCCTCGAATCAAGGCGAACAACACGGAGATTAGAATCAAGGAATACATCTAGAGTTATACTCACAAAATATCAATAAAATATTTTTCTCTCATATTTGTTTTGTGATTGCAGTTATTTATTTTTACGCTAACAAAATTTATCGCGAACGCATGTACCACCTCAGTTAATGCTACTTTTTTTCATATCTGAGTTTAACAAGAACTTTTCCATTCCACTAATTCGAGTAGTTCTAGAATCACCAATATAAATAAATTAATTTTCTTCTTCAACTTGGGTGTAGAAGAAATAACTATGTTAGCACAAGTATGCTTAGTAGCACCAAAGTCTAACACTCAATCTTTCACATTAGCCACAAGATTTACTTGAGAAATGACCACGCTAATTATATCATCCGCTTAGCCAAATTTTGTTTAGCCAAGTTATCATTTCTCCGAATCTTCTTCTACATTGAGGAGTATGATGATTAAATTTATCACATGCACAAAACACATTTTTTAAAATAATATAAATTATAACATGCATGCCTGCGTACCTTATTAACATGAGCAATTGAAATGGAACACCAATTGTACAAGATTACCTCCAATATCAAGATATCATGTTTGCCAAAATCAAATGCCCTCATAGTGCCAATTATTCCAGCCCCGCTGTCACAATAATTGCCTCGATAGACAATTAGTTTTCAATCATAAATTACTTCCCTTCCAAACCTGATAAAGCCTCAAAGGTTTATGTTTCTCACGAACCATATTTTTGAAAGTTTAGAATGAAAACAAGCCAAACAATTCCAACTTTTTTGATTACTGCTTCAATCCCAAATAAGAATCAACTCCTTCTCTTACCCCTCAAGATATCCATGTTGTGTATCTATCTTGAACTACTTATGAGGAAGCATAATTGCTTTCCAGAACATTGAGTATTTTCCATAGAAATAGCGGGAAAAAAAGTATCCTTAAGATTGTTGGAAATCTTACGGAAAATACTTAATCACAAACATTGTAGAAATTCTTGAAAACTTAAGGCATGTCAATTAAGACATTGTCCTTAAGGATATTTCACCCTGTATGAGTGTATCCCTCAGGATTCAACAAGCCGTTCTAGTACAAACTAAAAGTTAGAATCTAACAAAAATTTATATTAAAGAAATAAAACTCAGCACAATATAAAATTAGAAGAAATAGTTCTGTTGGTGTTTTTGTCATAAAATATCTCTCTCCCAAAGAGAAGGACTAGAGACTACACAGGCAAATCAATATATGGACAGATGCTTCACAACGACCAAATGTAGCCATTAAGGCTATTGAAAGTGGTATTCAATTGTCAGTTAAAATGACAATTGTAGAAACTTTATAGAAATGAATTGAATTCAAAGGTAATTCAATTGGATATGAAAGGCTAATCAAAGGTGAGGTGATTGATGGTTATTAATCATGACTAATAAAGAATATATTTAATTATGTTTGAGATATAACAATTATTTTACAACATGTAAAACACGAGAGTTGAAATTAAAAACCAAAATTAATCAATGGAAAATTGTGAGTAGCTCAACCAAAGACATACTTCCAAACGGTTATCAGGTTTTGCTTCACTGGAAAAAGATCCAGTAGATATCAATGTTATTGTTGATCAATGCCACTTGTTTAGGTATTTAACTTTCAACGTCTAGGATTCATCCTTAATTATCCATATTATTAATGGAAAAAAAATATGTCGGTTATTTTATAGAATTTATACTATATCAATTTTTTGATTATTTTATTTTGTTTAACCAAAATTAGAGTTTTCAAAATCGTTCCATTATCTCGATTATTCTTCGGTATCGGTTCGGTTGCTTAATTTTCGGTATTTTGAAAGGTACCCAATGGCCAATTCAATACCAAAAACTAATTGAAGTAATGGATTATTATCAATTTTTGCTTCATAATCAAAAAATTATAAACGAAACTGAAATGCAACACAGTATTCGATAACTCTCATTAATGAATGTCACTACTAAATATATACTTGTTACTTTTAATAGAATATCAATATTATAGAAAAAAAGGTTAAAGAGAAAAACTATATAAATAAATTAAATTGGTAATCTTCATACCAATCAATTTATTTGAAATAGATGAACCAATATTTATAACTTACATGAACTATTAAAGCTTTGGTTAAAGGGTAATTATAATTTAAGCTAAAGAATTTAAGAGAAAAAGTTATAGATTATACCATGATCACTGGAATAATCATGTCCAAAACTTAGAAAAAATAAAGAGGAAAGAAAAATAAGAAGATGATAAAATAGACAGTTTAGTCTTCTACAGTCGTTGATAAGTGATATTACCTGAAGTATAGTAGTGTTTGAGACCTTTTGTACATTGTTTTGATAGAGTATGGTAGGTTTCGATTTTAATTGTTGCCTCTCCGTCTAAATTCAACTCAAGGCAATGCTCAATCTAAAAGAAAAGTTAATGCTTTGCATTTTTAATTTAATACATAAAATATTATATATATATATATAAAAAATATAAATGGCTATAGACTTATATTTTGGTTTTATTAAAAAAATTTAAAAATCGATTCGATGTTATTATTTGATTAATTAACCGGTTTTGGAATAACAATTGAAAGTGTGGTTAATATTTTATATATATATATATATATATCTTTTTTAATGTCATATTTTGTGTCTACATTTTATAAATCTACAGAGATATAAAGTCAAATAAATTCATTTGGTTTTATATCTCTGATCATCGCGTGAATAAGTTTATTTATTTAGCTTTTGCTTATGTGTTTTATTTCGTTTTCTTAGAACCTACTCCTATTACATATGTATTGTTATTTGTTGATTATTATCTTTCTTATTGTAATAATAATGATTTTAATATGTTCATAGTATGGAACTTGTCTTGCGAATTGTTTAAACCTTTTAACTTGATTATGACATATTAAAAATAAAACAGAACAAAACCGTTCAAAATTACGGGGATAAATGTCATATCATTTGTCTTATTTTGTATCTCGTTTTGTTACACTTTTTACCAGAAATAGGAAAAAAATTAAAGATGCATCCTAGCCGTCGAAAGATACGAATAATCATCATCGTTTATTTTAAATTAAGATTAAGACGTAGATCAACATGAAAAAAAAATCAAGAAAATCACGAAAATAACTCAACATTCTCATATTCATTAAGATGTTGCTTTAAACATGAAATCATCAGGTAATCATCATAGAAACATTTCATCTTTAGAATGATTAAGGCATGTATGTTTGTTTTTCAATATCTGAATGTGCATAATGTGTTTATTTAAACATAATAAATATACAATTCAAATTAAAAAGTAACTAACTAGTAGAAAATAAATACAAATTTAATTAAAAAAAATTATTTGATAAAAAAATTGAAACATTTATGTTCACTAGTAATGGTGGAGATGTTTTGTAGTCGTGGTGGGTGGTCGGTGGGGTCGACTTTCCAACTTACTTCCGGTGGAGGGCTGAGTGGGTGGTTGGGGTGAGGGGTGGGAGGTTGTGGGGTTAGGGTTGGGTTTATATGTGGGGGTGGGGTTGGGGGTGGGGGTGACGGGTCAACACCAATAAGGGAGTGGGGATGGGTGGTGTGGGGTAGGGGTTGTTGGTGGGGAGTGGAATAACTTGGTGGTGTGGGGTAAATTGATTGGTGGTGGGGAGTGGGGGTGGGCGGTGTGGGGTGGGATTGGGGTTGGTCGTGGCGTGGGGGTGGTGGGGAGTGAGGGGTTGGCAAAATGGAGGGTGGGTGAGTGGTGGGGTGGGGTTGAGGTGGATAGGTGGGGTTGGAGTGGGGGCGGGTGGGGGGTGGGGTTGGGGTTGGAGTGGAGGGTTGGGGTTGGGGTTGGAGTCCATAATTCTCTACTCCGAGAACTTCATAAAAAAGTTAAAACTACAAAAATACCTCTTAATGATATTAAGACTTATTTTCTTTGGTTCAAATCTTAATGATTAAGTATTATACTATTCGGCATGTTCTCATGTAAGTGTTTAGATCTTAATGCAAACAAATGCACTTGGCTTCGTATTTAAAACTTCACGGACCTCCAATACTCCATTACAACGGTGAAGTGCAAACAAATGAGGCCTAATGTGGTCTAAATCAAACAATGGTATAAAGATGTAATGGAGCTACTTCTACTAGAGCAAATACTCACTCTCGCCCAGAAGCGGAAATATTAAGAAACTAAAGTAATGATAGAATTCTTAATAACTCCACAAAGATGACGAGAGAATAAATTGAACAAATATTTAACTGGAGAAGTTCACAATCACACAAACCTCTCCTCCTGGCCAACTGATAGGATACTTATCCAACATAAAAGAAACTTGAATTTTCTATTCATTTTACCGTTCAATAAGAAATTCCGGTAAAATTCCAACAGCCCTAAGTTCATGGATCAAGATACAACTTTAAACAACTTGGAGGCAATTCTGTTCCGGTCGGAGTCCCCATGGCGTTAGCACACGATGAGATCGCGGGTCCACCAGGGCCATGATAGGTCAAGTTGATTAACCTTGATTCCCTGGCAAGGAAAAGAAGCATTGCACTTCAAAGTAACTGCTATCACTGAACTCGAAGTTCCCCTTATGTTATTGAATGTCACGTCCTTGATTTGCACTGAGCTTTCCTACGAAATAAAGCAAAGCGCAATTATATGATATAAAGAATATCGAATTGAAACTTTTTCATGTTTGACATGGCTTAAGAATTTGTGTCTTTGGCTACTAAAATATTTTTTCTGATGAATACATTTTAACAACTTCTCTCTTTTGTTGACAAAAATCATTTTTCTTATAACGATTTTAATTTTATAATATACTAACTTCTTCAGCTAACTTAGAGCATTATTATTAATCATTCGTATTCAAGAATTTCATCAACACATTTTCGGATAGTGTTTTCTGCTCAACAATCAATCACAAGAAAACATTTTTAATTGAACACGACTTTCGACATACCCAACATATTAAATTTAAAGATGAAAATAGGGGAAATGCAAGTACCTGACCACTGCAAGGAGGCGTCGGACAATAATATTGATCAATAAGTATAGGATTCCCAACTTTTTTCATGATAATATCCTCAAAAGTTATAGTTGTAGTGCTACCGACATTTGACGGTGCCCAAGTCTTAATTCTCGCCCCATTTTGAGTACGAGTGCAACTTTTGACGTGTATGTACTCGACAACATCATTGGCCGTGATATTCCCTAAGCTTCCGATGCTTATTCCATGGCCAAGGCCACAAGTGACCCCTGAAATGTTGATGCTTTTGCTGCCAGCAATCATAGATATACAATCGTCTCCGGTGCCAATGTTGGAATCCAAGACTTGGATGTTGGTGGAGAAGCCAATGTGAATTCTGTCGGTGTTAGGACTGTCGTCTGGTGCCTTTATGTTAACATGACTAAATCTCACATTATTGCACATAAAGACGTTGAAATGGAAACTCTTGCTATTGTTTGATTGTATGTCCCGTACAACAACATTTTCAACATAATCGAATGTAAGTGTCTGGTTCAAATTTTTAAAAAAAGGGTATCAGAAACAATGTTTAATTGTTAACTTCACATTATAATCACATAAAGAAAAAATCCTTAAACACAAAAATGATGAAAGAAACAATATAAACTTTGTTAAATTATCCTTTCTTTTTCGAGATAAATGGTGAGTTTAGATGCCACCGTCTTACTAAAATTAGTTACACATTTTGTTCTACTTTTTGACTAGGTTAAGACATGGGACGAGAAAGTGCAAATGGAGCCCCTTACATGTTTTGGACAGGTCCATCAGTATTAAATTTCTTTATGACCTTATAATCGTACGAACTATCTTTGTCATTTTTCACTTTAACTTTCACAGGACGAGGCACAACAAAATTAAAGGTATTATGAAAGCACATTAATTTTTCTGACCAGAAATAAAATTCCACCTGCGTCAGATTATGAATCAATTTAAATAGTTTTTTTCTTTGTTTCAAAATTTTACATCAAATAATTTAATACAGAATTTCACTATTCTTTCATCCAAGCCTTCATCGAATAAGGAGTTTTTTTATTAAAGGATACATACTTAAAGTGAAATTCAGCACAAATAATTTTACTCGAAATTATTACAACAAAATAAATTAGACAAATAATTTTACTCGAAATTTTGATATATACAATGACCATTATATATTAGTCATTTTAGCGGAAAGATTCATCGAAACGACTTCTACTATGTCAGGCTAGGGGTAAGGTGCACGCTCTACCCTCCCAGATCCAATTGTGAGATTATACTAGGTATGTTGTTGTTGTGGTTAGACTCTGTTATACATGTAGTAATGACTTAAACAATTGACCTAATATGAATGATTTCGTAGCTGGAAAAATGTTTACAGGAAAGACGAAATTAACTTTTGTGGTTTGTATTTGTGGTTTGTACTCCCTTGTTTCGTGTAGTAAAAATAAATATTTCTATGTTTGTCCATTTTAGCAAACTAAGAGATTTATTATCTTCTTTCAATATTACTCTTATCATTAAGTAACTCCATAAAGTATTATTAATCAAACTTATATTTCAAAATCATAATTAATAAAGGTAACTTAGTAAAACAAACCCCCTAATAAATACTCTCCGCCATCTTGTCATGGTTACTATAACTAATTAGTCCAAATATCTGTAATTTAGAAAATCAATATAGAATTAATCAGTATTTTAACCTTGTTCTAATAAATGTGGGGAGAGATTAATATAAGAGTAGTATTAAACTGGATCAAAGAATAAATAAGGGTAAGTAAGTTAATGTTTTCTTAATTGACGTACAAAAGATAATCAACTAAAATGGACCGAAAAGAATAGTTTCTCATGAAATGTCTAAGTCATGGAGTGTCAAGTCAACTAGAGAGACAAGTAAAAAGGAACAAAATGAGTTTGTGTGTGAATTTAATATGTAGATCTTTTAAGTGTTTTATTCGTAACAATTGGATAATAATTTGCATACGTCTAAAGTTTGTGTGTATGAAGACGATAATAATTGATTAAAGACGCATTAAAAAGTAAAACGGTTGGTTCTCACCTTAACTATTATCCGTCACTCCATCTGCTATAGCACCATATGAAAGGACATTGAAGACCCTGTCCTCAGCATTAGTGCACACAAGAACAAGGCCTAATATAAAGGCTATTTCAAAACAAGATTCCGAAGTCATTTTTTTTTTCTTTCTTCACTTGTGTTTATATACAACTTCCTTTTCTCTCACTCTTTTCAAATGATCTTCCCTTCATTAATTTATTTCCTTTTTGCTTTTAGAATAATATTATAAGAACTTTTGGATGCAGTTACATCCAAGAGATTTCTTTAGATTTAATGAATTAATAAGAAGGAAAGTGAATCAATATACTGAATGCAATATCATGGTAAGTTCATTAAACTGCCAACTAGACTTATTAGATCCATTAGATTTTACCTTTATTTAGAGGCTGTTAATATACTGGAAATCTTTTTTTCTTTTTTTAATCAAATTGTGCTCTAGCAGGCCAGGCTAACTTTTTATTAATAAATGCATAATGTAAAAAATAGTCTATTACAGCATGTCTATAATATGAGCTAGCTAGTATTAAAAAAAACAAAAAAACAAAAAGGAACTGTCCTCCAGTTCTATCCTGTATGCCTAAGCTAGTATGCCCTTTGTGATCCTCATGTATCAGCTTTGATGATTGTCCAAATCTGTGCAAACACCATATGATTATCCATACATGTAGTATCATTGTTGATTGTCAAGTTCTGAATCCTCTCTTGTTCTAATCCTCGAGAGGAAGTTGTGATTTGTCCATGTTGAGAATTCTTCTTCCTTCGATGGTACGAGTATAAAGTCATGTACTTTGATCTCTCGTACGATCCAAAGCTTGATTTGCTAGAAAGCACGCCAACTTGTTGCCTTTCCCGAAAATATGATTGATCCGCACCGTACCGTTCTCATGTCTCGTTTGATCTCTTGAATCTGATTTCTCGCCTCCCATGGAGTGATCCATGTACCTTGTAAGATATTTTGAAGGACAAGTGAATCGAGTCTCCAGTTGAACCTATTGAATGTTGTGTTATTTGCGTAATCCCAAAGGTCGTTTTATGGCCTCGCCCTTCGAACTTCCATGTTTGTTGCTATTCCCATTTGTTGTGCTTCGCATAAACCAAATCTCCACCGCTATCTCGATGCAAGAATCCATATGAACCGATCCCGTGATTGCCTCGTGCCCCATCTGTATTACATTTTAATCTCCCTGAAGGTGGCATTCTCCACAACACCTTAGCATAATAAATTTTTGGTTTATATCTACTAAGGTACTGATGCATATTTTCCGAATCAATAGATAAATTCTGCATCCATGGGAATCTCTTTCTTGTCAGCTGGTGTATGATGTGTTGTACTTGTTGTTTTAGTCTGTAAAAAGTAACTGATCCTCCATGCTTAATGGAATTTCTTCTCTTCCATAATGACCACATGATCACTGCTGGCATTGCTCTATAAATAGGTTGCAATTTTGATTTTGTCTCCAAAGAAATTCACCATGCCATGATTATTTGATGTAGACCAACTCCATCCGTGGGAATACCGCACAAGAAGCAAAAACTTCCATAACTTGACAAATGTATGGAAGATGTTAGAAATAAGTGAACTATAGTTTCCTCCTTATGCTCTCTCACAAGACATCTTGATGGTATATTGATCATCATCCTTTTCAATATATCATCTGTAGTGATTATCCCTTTCCACACCCTCCACATGAAAAAGCTTATCTTTATTGGCAACTCTTTCTCCCACATGAACCCATAGTTGGTTTGTTTGCTCTCTCTATGCCTTAGAAATTCCCATGCAGATTTAACTGAGAATTTGCCGTTTGTTTCCAACATCCGACATGGTTCATCATCTTCTTCTCCATCTGGAACTTTGATATTATCCTTGATATGCTGAGCCAATTCTCGATCTAGGGTATCGTCAATGCTTCCATGTTCCATTCACCATTCGTCACAAACTGTCTAACCTCTATCTCTTCTTCTCTAGCAACATCAGGAGTGATATAATATAGTGCCCCAAGCCTTGTCCAATTCTCATACCAGAAGCTTGAAGTTCCATTTCTCAAATACCAAAATATATGTGGCTCAACTGCATCTCTTATGATCACCATCTTCTTCCAGGTGTGAGACCCTCCTCTATCTACTGCCATAGTAGGATGCCATTTCTTGTAGTATTTGTTCAGCATGTAGCTACTCCATAAGCTTCTTCCACATCTGAAATTCCACCACAACTTAGCAAATAGTGCATTGGATATATCAGTTAATGATCTAAGACCAATCCTCCTTCATCCTTTGGTAGACATAATTTGTCCCATGCCACCCAAAGGCTTGCTTTTCACCCCTTACGCATTGCTCCAAAAGAATTTGGCAAATATCTTGTAGTCGCTTTATCACCCCTAAGGATGGTTCATGGTCGACAAAGAAATATACGAGCATGGTTTGTAACACATGATTAACCAAAGACATATCTACCTCCAAAAGATAACGGTCCGTTTTGCGTATTTAATCCTTTTCATCACTTTTTTGATCAAATCCTCATAATATATCAGCTTCCTTCTTCCATAAAACACTGGACATCCTAAATATGTGAAAGGAAAGGATTCATTTCTCATATTAGTATGTCTTTTGATCTTGCTATTAACTCTGGAAGATACCTTGTGATGAATATAGTAATAACTTTTATCAGTATTGACCAGTTATCCTGAAGCCTTCTCATACTTCCTCAAACTCTTCATCATTTTCTTTAATGAATATCCATCCCCCGTACGGAATATTGTGATTGTATCATCGTGATATGATAAATGATTGATTTGAGGACTCTATTTTGGCATTCCATAGCCTATGAAACTTGGCTTCTCATGCGCAGCTTATTCGACTCCGCTTGTTAAGACTTCCGTCGCTATAATGAACGATTGTGTAGGAGAAAGTGGATCACCTTGCTTTACCCCCCTAATTGATGCGAAAAAGCCATGACTTTGACTATTGATTAATATTGAATACCAATTGTTTTTGACGATAATCTCCATACCAAATCAATGATAACCTCTCCCAAATCCAAATTGTCTTAGTACTTTAGTCAAAAATATCCAAGAGCCTATCATATGCCTTTGCCATGTCTAATTTGATCACCACATTAGTATGTTTAGCTCTCAAGTAATATCTACGATGATCTCTTGTGCAGTAATACATTTTACGTAATGCTCCTTCACCATCACAATAGGTGTAGAAGATAATACTAGGAAGAACCTTAGTCGATCTATTTTACGCTTTTTATTTGTATCTTATTGAAGAAAGAGGCTTGAGGCCCAGTAGACCTCATCTTGGTGTTAATCACCTCTTCTTTGGCAATGAAACTTGAGGTTAGTATGTGTGATGAATTGTGGTATCCTCGAACCACAAAAGAATGCTCCAACATTTGAAGCACATCCATGCTTGATAATCTCTGACAACAACACGAAAAAAATGTCTGTGAATCCCTCGAGGCCCGCTGCTTGCTATCCCCGTTGAGTGATAACCCTGACCCTCATGTGATATTAAAATGGGCGGAGGGGGTGGGTTGGGAGTTGGGTGGAGGGTTGGGGTTGGGGTTGGGGTTGGAGGTGAGTGATAAAAAAGTTGATTACAAAAAATACCTGCTTGTGATATTAAGACTTGGTTCAAGATCTTAATGAATTAAGACTATTCAACCAAATAAGTGTTTAGATCTTAATGCAAACAAATGCACTTCAGATTCAGACCTCCAATAAGTGCAAACAAATGAGGCCTAATGTGGTCTAAATCAAACAATGGTATAAAGATGTAATGGAGCTACTTACTAGAGCAAATACTCACTCTAAGCCCGAAGCGGAAATATTAAGAAACTAAAGTAATGATAGAATTCTTAATAACTCCACAAAGATGACGAGAGAATAAATTGAACAAATATTTAGCGGAGAGAGTTCCTGGACGATCACTGACCTCTGTGCGGCCAGTGATAGGATACTTATCAACGTAAAAAAGAAACTTGAATTTTCTATTCTTTTTAGTTCAATAAGAAATTCTTGTAAATTCCATGACCCTAAGTTCATGGATCAAGATACAACTTTAAACAACTTGGAGGCAATTACACCGTGGCTCTCGTCGGAGTCCCCGTGGCGTTAGCACGCGATGAGATCGCGGGTCCTGAGGGCCATGATAGGTCAAGTTGATTAACACTTGATTCCCTGGCAGAGAAAAAGCATTGCACTTCGAAATGCTTTGCTATCCTTTGAACTCGAAGTTCCCTTATGTTATTGAATGTCACGTCCTTGATTTGAGTTTTCTGATAAAGCAAAGCGCAATTATATGATATAAAGAAGAATATCGGAATTGAAACTTTCATGTTTGACATGGCTTAAAGAATTTGTGTCTTTGGCTACTAAAATATTTTTTCGATGAATACATTTTAACAACTTCTCTCTTTTGTTGACAAAAATCATTTTCTTATAACGATTTTAATTTTTATAATATACTAAACTTCTTATTCAACTTACATTATTATTAATCATTCGTATTCAAAATTTCATCAACACATTTTCGGATAGTGTTTTACGCTCAACAATCAATCACAAGAAAACATTTTTAATTGAACACGACTTTCGACATACTGACATATTAAATTTAAGATGAAAATGAGGAAATGCAAGTAACGTGCACGCAGAGCGTCAAACAATAATATTGATCAATAAGTATAGGATTCCCAGCTTTTTTTCATGATAATATCCTCAAAAGTTATAGTTGTAGTCTACCGACATTTGATGGTGCCCAAGTCTTAATTCTCGCCCCATTTGAGTACGAGTGCAACTTTTGACGGTATGTACTCGCAACATCATTGGGTGATATTCCCTAGCTTGATGCTTATTCCTGGCCCGGCCCAAATGACCCC
>NC_081343.1:4677006-4710172 GCF_029784015.1 Lycium ferocissimum | reverse complement strand
TTCTCCAAGAAAGTCAACTTCTACCTTCACTCTCGACAACTTGGCCTGGTTTTATTAGTCGTGGCCATATCAACTTCTTAGTGGGCTTTCAGCCGAGATTGCTAGAAAAAGCAGTTCTTTCACAAAATAATTTAGAGGTAATGATGGGAATGATATCCGTAATTGCAATCTTCGTTTGCTCCTCTGGATCAAACCATGGATCCCATTTGAACGTACGTATGGGATAGGACCAGTTCTTATGCGTAATATAATATGCAGGTTTGGACAATAAGGTCACGTAATCTTCTAAAGAAGGAGCACGTATTAGTACGTACCTATTGCTCGAACAAACCGATAATACACTCTCCTTTCAATCCACATCATTGTTTTGGGATTAAGGTTCTTATATCTTTCACGTCAGGCCATCCATATGAGAACTTCCCAACGACAGCATATTTGTAGTTTTTCCTTAATAATCATCTGCTCAATCTCCTCTTCATCCCATATTACCATGGGCTATCCATGCAAATATGTGACCTTTTTCATGGGTAGTGTAGGACTGTACATAGTAGTAGAAGTTGTTGGATTAAGGGTTGTTGCATATATTTGATTCGGTAAAAGGTGAGTAGGTTGTGTTGGTGATGTTGTGTTAGCTTGGACAGCCACAATGGGCGGCTGTCCAGTGGACGGAGAGGCCATTGCCGCCGTGAAAAGGTTGGAAAATATTAGGGTTTCGGCTAGGTTTAGGGTTTTTTGTAGAGAGAGTTTTTCTACCGACATTGTAGTATATAGGATCATTG
The DNA here is from genome assembly GCF_029784015.1 of Lycium ferocissimum. Taxonomy (NCBI): domain Eukaryota; kingdom Viridiplantae; phylum Streptophyta; class Magnoliopsida; order Solanales; family Solanaceae; genus Lycium; species Lycium ferocissimum. The sequence goes on along the minus strand of NC_081343.1, from coordinate 4,709,393 downwards.
GCTTAGTTTTTTCTCTTTTTTTTTTTTTTTTTTTTTTTTTTTTGGCCTTTTAGGGTATCCAAAAAAAAATCAATATCTTGGATATCAATGTCGTCGCGAATGAGGTATTTTCCACTCTGTAGCTCAAACTTACATTTTACTCACATCATTTGTGGCTATGCGTATTCTCTTGATCAGCCAGTTGGTGATCTCAGAATACACTACTGATACATGGTGTAAAATATGGCAGCCGATCAATTCGTCAAGCATGGTTTCACTTCGGAGTTCCTGTGCGGTCAAAATCCAATATAAAAAATAAAAAATAAATTAAGTAGAAGAAATTGCAATACTAAAACCGATTATTTGTGTTACGACACAAATTCATGACGGTTGTGGGCGGATTGCAATATGAAATAGTAAAATCGAAAATATGTGTCACGATCCAAATTTGCGATAGTTGTGGGCGGATTGCAATATGCAATAGTTGAACCGATTATTTAAGTTGTGACGGATACATAAAGAGCTATTACCCAATAGACGAATTTGATACTTCTTGGTTGTCACAGTTCATAATGAAAATAATACCATAAGAATGTATAAATATCTTCAAATTATTGTATCTAGCGTTAGAAGAAAACATGCCCAAATCTTCAATAGCATCTAATCAGGGGCGAGTCTACAGTAGCGGGTGTGGGTTCTCGGGAACCCACATCCGCTAACGTAGGTGCTATTATTATATTGAAAATTATAGTCAAGTATAATTATTTCAGTTTGGAACCCACAATTAATTGTTGGTTCAATGGCAAAGACACTTGAAATGAGATCGATTCACTCATTTTTTAATTCAAATTTGCTTCTTCTTTTTTTTTTCAAGGAAAAAGAGTAACCCACGTTTCTTCTTTTTTCTTTTTCACAATTTACTTGTGGGAGGTATGTTGTTGTTGTAATTTTTTTTTTTAAAGGAACCCACAATCTTACAATCCTAATCTAATGAATTCTACAAACAACTCTGAAACATAGTTCAAAAGCAAGAATGAAGCAATACATAAGGAAAACTAAGTTGCCACCACAAATTGATGTGGTTGGCACACTTCATCTAAAAATTTAAGATTGTCGTGAAAAACGTGAATACTAACTCTACTAGAAGATGAATTTGCACAAATCACCAATTGATATATGGTGAGTTAATGGCCAATAAGATCATTGATCCCCTATTATAGGTCGTGGAGCAAGTCTCGAAAATTCAATGCATGCTATGATCAGGATACAATACCCATAACAATGCATGTATACTTGAAAGGGAATAAGTATACATTCCACAATCTACTATTACCATACATATGTAGAGGCATCTATGATTTACATCAATTTGTCCATATAGTCCTACCTTACCTGAATTGAACTATGTATAGTAGATCATGCATACTCAACCCTTCCTTCATATCTTGCGCAACCAATTGTGCATTGAATCAGGGCATCAACAAAGTTAGCAACTGGACTATGCATATAGCAGTATACCGTCTACGATTAGTATGATGTTAGAACCATCTCTTCTCAACAATCAAACGCACATAGACAAGTAGTGCAATAAAACAATATCAGTTGTAGATACGAAATCGTGTTACGATCTTCAAACACGTATAACAACACACATATCATAATATGCTTCTTAATCAGTGCAAACTAGTATATCATGCTCAATTGATTAAAATGAATAAGAGCATGCTTTGTAAATTCAATTATAGAAGAAAAGTACTTCTATATGTCACCACCCAAAAAATCAACATTTATTTTAACTAAAAGGATATTTTATCAATAGAGGGGGTTTCAATTGAAAAATGACAAAATTTGATTTTTCAGAAGTTTTAGTTGGAATTGCAATCTAACATAGAGAATAGTGTTAGAGACCTTTATTCAAAAACTTGATCTTTGGAATGAAGATTCCCTTTGAGAATTTTCCTTCTCTTTATGGATAATCAATTCATTTTTAAATATATTTGGGAGACTTTACCCAAGGGAATGAGTAAAAAATGAATAAAAAGATCGAAACACGGAATAGATCTGATACCTAGTTGACTCCTTACTGGTAAGCAATCGAAAATCCAATTGAGAAATTCAATTGACTAGGGAAGGTAATAGGCACCCTCCAAGTCTTGTGTCAGCACACACCTTCTTAGATTGACTTCAAAGGATTATTAAAGAAGAAATTTTATTAAACCAAACACATCCAAAGCAAACACAGATAAGGAAAGTTTAGAGAGTGTCCAAAATATTACAACCCCGAAATATAAAAAAGGAACTAAAAATTGTAAACCTATTCTAACTTATTTTATGCTATCTATGAAATTGTAGGTCTTGTTCACGAACCACCCTCGCTTCTTATAAAGTACCTCAGCATTTCATAAAAATGAATACCTTGAATCGGGATATTTTCTTTAAATGAATACAGTCTTTTAAAAGCAAGTAAATCAATAATCAATCAAAACGGACTTAAGCTTTGCTTACTAATCCAAAGTGAGATTCTAACATTTTCCTATGACTTGTTAAAGGTGTAAGTATACTTCTAACATCCAAAATAGATGAAATGAAAATAACAAAACATTTCAAGCCTAAATCCCTTATCATTTTAAACATTAAACCCCGTGGCCCATTTTGTATCATCCATAATATATTCATACTAAAAAAATGAGCATAAATATATATAGAGAAAAGGTAAATGACAAAATAAAAATATATAAGAGCGAATCAAACTATATACTGACCTATTTAACAATTTATCTAAATCATGGAAAATCTCTAAAAATGTGAGCTTTTGGGCCCTAATAGATGACAAGCACAAAATCTAGTATTAAAATTAAGCTCGTGTTGCATAAAAGATAGCATAGAAAAGTGTCAATCCCACAGGCACTGAAATAATTATCAGTTAATTTGTTCTCAGTAGTTAAAACATAAAAGCGATCTAAGATCCAGAAAACCGTTCTAACGCCCTAAAACAAATATTCAAAGTGAACTAAAGTTTTGAAAGAAGGTGAAAGTGATTTTGTAACGAACCGTTCGGCCGTTATAGTCCTTCCGGCATTTTCTCCCTTTCCTGAGCATTGATTAACTCACTTTTGACCCGAGGGGACCGTTGATATGCTTCCCGAGGTGTCTAGTCGGATTCGGGCAACTTTTTGTGAGATATGGGCTTTAAGTGAAAAATGGTTGACCCAAAGTTGACTTTTAGATAAATGGACCTTTTTGGAAATCCATCGATACTGAGAGGTCCGAATGGTCATTTATGACTTGTGTGTATATCTGGTTCGGTTCCCAATGCACTCGGATGCATTTTTTAGGACTTGGGTTGGGAAATAGGAATGAGGTATCGGGGATTGACTCGGTCAATGAGACCTCCGTTCGGAATTCCGAGGCCACGAGCGCATTCGTAGCGTATTTTTGTATGTGTCTGTGTATGTGGTTGGTGAGCAGATGGCCTTGGGAATGGTTCGGGATTTCGTTTGGGACTTAGAAAAATCTAGTCATTTCTGGTACCTGGTGCCCGCATTGGCTGCACGAGTGCCATCCCAGCGGCACCGCTATGGCAACATGTTGGCCGCTGGAGCGGCCATGTGTATCTTGGCCCAGACCGCTGGGACAGCTTGGGGGGCACTGTTGCGGCGCCACTGCTGCAGCCCCGTTACCGTCGTGGCGGTAACGGGCCTGTTATTTCATTAAGTATGTTTTAAATAAGCCCTTAGTCTATCATTTATTGCCATTTCGAAATTAGAGCTTTGGGGACTGTTCTTGGAGATATTTGGAGAAAATTCTTGGAGGTAAATCTTGCTAATCCCTTTACTATTCCATTAATCCTAATCATCATAGATTCCCCTTTCCTTTAATAATCCCTTAGTAATGGAAGATGGAAGTGGGTTTTGATGAACCTTTCTCTAGGCTTATTAATGATGAAATTTATGGGGTTTATGCTAGATTTTGATGAATCTAAGTTTATTAATCATAGATCTTCCATATTTAGCGTTGAATTCTTGAATCAAAGAGTTAAGGCTTATACCCAATTTTGGGGGTTTTTCTTGAAATAAAAAATTAGGCCTATCCTTGAGTTAAATTCAGTAATTAGTGATTGGTTATGATCACCTAGTGCTTAATTTGATATTTTTCTTTTGAATTTCCCATTTTGCCCTTGTGGGTCCCGTTTTCCCAATTTCTAGAGTTAGATTGTCCTAAATTGAATAGTAGCAATATTAGTATCATTTTTCATAGTTTCTAATCTAGATTTTGAATATGCCTAGACTACTTTGCTTCTGCAGCTCAACGAAAAGGCTAGGCAAAAGAGTGAGTTGTTGGTGTTTACGATTCGGCCATCCAGGTAGGTTATGGCTTACCCTTGGTGAGACTTCGTATAGCGAAGCATATATTTAGATTATATTATCGGAGACAGCATGTGAACCTTCGGGTATGATGTTGGGTTGGATATTTCCTTAGGTTGGGCCCTGTTGTGTGTTGGGGCTAGCCACACCATTGTGTTATGATTTGATATTTCTATTTTGTTGGCTTGATGCCATGAGTTGTTGATAGATATTAGGTTATGTTTTATCATCTTGATTATGATGTTGTTGGCGTATCACCGTTGGTACTTGTGATTCGGATATATTGTTGGCGTACCCATTGTTGGTACTTGTGATATTGAGCATGATTATTGATGTTGATACATGCATTGCACGCACTCTCATTTTCATGATACACTGTTGAGATACTGATGATACTTGATGAAACACTTTGATGAGCTGGGCTCGATTTTACTTGAGTGACGTGAGATGGCCGATATCCGATGTTAGTTCCGAAATCATTGATTGAGTGAGTGCATGGACTCCGCGGGTCCCCCAGAGTAGTGCCGATGAGAAACCCCCGTGGCCAAAAATCGAGGGTCCCGTCTGTCTGTTGGGCAAAGATCCGAAACGAGTGGCACTTAATCCGGAACGGGTGGCACTTAAACTTCGCGAGTCACACTGGGTTGTGCTACCGAGATGTCGATATTTTCGTCCAGAGTACATGTGTACACAACATTTGCATGGCATTGCATTGCATTTATACATTATTGCATTACATTGCATTATGGCTTGATTTTGAGATATTTGGTGTTGTACTTGTGATGTTGGAATCGGACTTGATACTTTTATACTTGGCATATTTGGGATTAGATTCTTTACTTAGGCGATGACGTGTACTTGAATTCGATTACATTTGATTTATACTTGTTGGTTTGTCTGCTTATCTGCTTTATTAGCTGAATTGTATTAGCTATGCTTAGTCGGCCGATGATGCCTACCCGGTCTTGTTGTTTGTCCGACCGCACTTCGCATTCCTTTATGAATGTAGAGTATCAGGTTGGGTCCGCTTCGGTTATAGTGGCTGATAGTCGCTTCAGCATTATCTTCGAGTTTCCAGGGTGAGCATGGCCGTTCGCTGCCTTGAAGACTTCTCTATCTTTATGTCATATTCTATTCAGAGATATAGACACTTTATGTATTATTATTCCAGACTTGTACTGTTTCCCTTTTAGATGTTCTTGTATTACTCAGACTAGACCTTTGGGGTATTATTATTATTCGCACTATTCATATATATATATATATATATATATATATATATATATATATATATATATATATATATATATATATATATATATATAGACTTACATATTTATTCTATTCCATTGCTTGATTTAATTATTTATGTCTTAATTATAGTTGGGTTAAAGTTTTGCTTACCAAGATGGGAGAGCTACGTGCCCGCACGGCTTATGCCAAAATGGGTCGTGACAAAGTTGGTATCAGAGCCCTAGGTTACCCGATCTATAATACAAAAGCGTGTCTAGAAGAGTCTCATAGATCGATACGATGAGCTTCGTACTTATCTGCGAGAGGCTATAGGACATTTAGGAAATCCCACCTTATTTCATTATATCGTGCTACTTTATTCTAATTGGTATCCGAAAGATCAAATTGGTTCCACTCTTATCCCTTCTCTCTGCAAATGGTGAGGACTCACTACTATGGCCCGAGGTCAAGTGTCAAAGCCCGCAGCTATGGCTAGCACCTGAGGGCGACCGACAGCCAGAGGGGCGAGAATTCAGACTTGGGCACCATCAAATGTCGGTACCGCTACAACTATAACTTTTGAGGATATTATCATGAAAAAAGTTGGAAATCCTATACTTATTGATCAATATTATTGTCCAACGCCTCCTTGCAGTGGTCAGGTACTTGCATTTCCCCTATTTTCATCTTTAAATTTAATATGTTCGGTATGTCGGAAGTCGTTTTCAATTAAAAACGTTTTCTTTGTGATTGATTGCTGAGTAGAAAACACTATCCGAAAATGTGTTGATGAAATTCTTGAATACGAATGATTAATAATAATGCTCTCAGTTAGCTGAAGAAGTTAGTATATTATAAAATTAAAATCGTTATAAGAAAAATAATTTCTGTCAACAAAAGAGAGAAGTTGTTAAAATGTATTTCTCAAAAAAAATATTTTAGTAGCCGAAGACACAAATCTCTTAAGCCATATCAAACATGAAAAAGTTTCAATTCGATATTCTTTATATCATATAATTGCACTTTGCTTTATTTTGTAGGAAAGCTCAGTGCAAATCAAGGACGTGACATTCAATAACATAAGGGGAACTTCGAGTTTCGGTGGTAGCGATTACTTTGAACTTGCAAAGGCTTCTTTTCCTCGATGACCCGGAGGGTGCGGCAGAGCGAGAGGCTGCGGGGCTACCCCAGCTAAGGGCAAGGCTCCAGCAGTAACGCAGCAGTGAGAGAGGTCTCCGTCTCCCGAGACCGAGTATCACCGGATAGAGGCCAGGCCACAGAGGATGGTATGGCCCTAGCACGAACACAGCCTGAGGTTACTTTTGATCAGGTCATGCATGACACTATGGCTAGAGTCTTACTTCATCTTGATTCCCAGCAGGCGGCAGCCAGTGTCACTACACCGGGAGGAGGGGGGTTCACAGACCAGAGTTGGGGCGCAGACCCCTGAGCAGGGACCTACGCGGGTAGAACATCCCGCCGCAACTATGGTTCCTCACATTGATGCAATACTCGCTCCTGGTGATGACATTAGGCCCATGAAGGGCGCTGTTACGACTACTTCTGATCAGGATCTTGTTGGGAGATTTAGGAAGTTAGAGCCGCCGAGGTTTGCTGGTACTTCGTCTGAGGATGCTTATGAGTTTATTCTTGATATGCACGAGTTGCTGCACGGGATGGGGATCGTAGAGACCCACGGGGTTGATTATGTGTCCTACCGCTCACGGTGATGCGAAGACTTGGTGGAGGTATTTTGTGGCTTGCGGACCGACGGTTCACCTCCTTGACTCGGGACTCGGTTTTTCGGGCCTTCCTTGAGAAGTATGTGCCCGGTGCTTTGCGAGAGGCGCATAGGGAGGAGTTTTTGAGTCTTGAGCAGAGCGGCATGTCCTTGGAATCCTATGTGACCCGCTTTCTATATTTGGCACCTATTCTACTCCTTGATCCCTACTGAGGCCGATAGGATCAAGCCTTTTGTTGGGGGACTAGTAGGCTCTCTACAGATTCCTTATCATCAGATGGAGTCTATGGGGACTTCCTTCCAGTCCATTATCGAGCATGCTTCTATGGTTGAGGGCACTAAGGCCCGTGCTTTTAGTGGTAATGACAAGAGACAGTGTCAGACTAGCAGTTTTGGGAGTTTTGGTTCGAGGGGCGCCAGTCAGTTTTTGAGGCCGCATTATCCATATACCGGTCGTCCTGTGCATTCAGCGTTACAAGATTTCCCTAGTGAGCCACCCAGGTAGAGAGCTCCTGAGAGTTCGTTCTCCAGACCAGTGGACAGGGCTGCTTTATCCGGGTCTTCGACTTCTGTGTGTCAGCATTCATCTCCTATTACCTGTTATTCTTGTGAAGAGGTCGGGTATGTTGCTAGGAGATGTCCCCGACCCAGGCAGAATTATCAGCCGTCGAGGACTCCGACATCATCTGGTGGTCGAGGTAGGGTTTCTAAGAGGGGCGGCGCTCAGTCAGGCCGTGGTGCTTCTCATGGTTCTAGAGGTAGTTCTCATAGTACGATAGGGGGATCTCAGGGTGGGTATGGTGGAGCCAATTGTTACTAATTTTCGGGTAAGAACGAGGCAGAGGCCTCAGATGCTGTGATTTTAGGTACAATTTTTGTCCGTCATAGAGCAAAGATATGTGTTATTTGATCATGGATCCACATATTCGTATGTATCTGTATTTCATGCCATTAGTTTTGATTTGCCTTGTGATAGCATAGATATATCTATTCATGTGTCTACTGCAGTCGGAGATTCTGTGATTGTTGATCGAGTCTACCGGTCTTATTTGGTTACTTTTATGGGGTATGACACTTAGGTAGATTTGATGATTCTCGATATGGTGGACGTTGATGTTATATTGGGTATGTCCTGGCTTTCTTCTTATCGCGCGATCTTGGACAGTCACCTTAGCCATACCGGGCATCCCTAGGCTCGAGTAGAGGGGTACTCCTACTCCGGCTCCGAAGAAGATCATTTTCTTTCTTCGGGCGAAAAAGTTAGTAAGTAAGGGGTGTTTAGCCTATTTGGCCCATGTTAGTGATACGATTGTTGCATCTCCACCCCTTGAGTCTATTCCTATTGTGAGCGAGTTCGCAGAGGTATTCCCATCGGATCTGCCGGTATACCACCCGATCGCGACATTGATTTTTGTATTGACTTAGATTTAGGCACTCGTCCTATTTCTATTCCGCCATATCGGGTGACACCTGCTGAGTTAAGAGAGCTTAAGGAGCAGTTGCAGGATTTGTTGAGCAAAGGGTTCATTAGACCGAGTGTCTCCCCTTGGGGTGCTCCTATGTTATTTGTGAAGAAGAAAGATAGGACTATGAGGATGTGTATAGATTATCGCCAGCTGAACAAGGTCACTATTCGGAACAAGTGCCCTATGCCTCGTATTGATAATCTGTTTGACTAGCTTCAGGGTGCTTCGGTGTGTTTGAAGATTGATTTGCATTCCAACTATCCCCAATTGAAGATCAGGACAGAGAATATTCTGAAGACAACATTTCAGACGCGATATGGCCACTATGAGTTTCTAGTAATGTCTTTTGGGCTTACCAATGCCCCGACTGCATTTATGACCTTGATAAATAGCATCTTTAGGACATTTCTTGATTCTTTCATGATTGTGTTTATTGATGATATCTTGGTGTATTCCAAGAGTAGGGAGGAGCATGAGAGCCATCTTCGTTCTGTTCTTGGGTTATTGAAGAAACATAGCCTGTTTGCTAAGTTTTCTAAGTGTGAGTTGTGGTTGAAGTCTGTAGCATTCTTGGGCCATGTTGTGTCTAAGGATGAGATTATAGTAGATCCACAGAAGATTAAGGCTGTAAGGGGTTAGGCGAGGCCCACTACTGTTACTGAGATTCGTAGTTTTGTGGGTTTGGCCAGCTATTACCGTCGCTTTGTGAAGGGTTTTGTTGCTATTGCTTCATCTTCGATCAGATTGACTCAGAAGGATATTCCCTTCCAGTGGATAGATGATTATAAGGAGAGCTTTCAAAAGCTTAAGCTTCTTTTGACTACAGCCCCGATCTTAACTTTGCTCGTAGAGGGTAAGGATTTCGCTGTCTATTGTGATGCCTCCTCTATGGGTTTGGGTGTTGTGTTGATGCAGGAGGGTAGAGTGATAGCTTATGTTTTCCGTCAGTTGAAGGTTCATGAGAAGAATTACCCTAACAATGATTTGGAGTTATTGTCCGTGGTCTTCGCTTTGAAGATTTTGAGGCATTATTTGTATGGTGTTTATTTTGAGGTTTCCACCGATCACTGTAGTTTTCAGCATGTGTTTACCCGGAGAGATCTTAATTCCGTGGTAGCGCGCGATGGATGGAGCTCGAAGGACTATGACATCTCTATTCTTTATCATCCCGAAAGACGATATGGTGGTCGACGCCTTGAGCCATAAAGGCGGTGAGTATGGGGAGTTTAGCTCGATTGATTGTTTCCGAGCGTCCGTTGGCCATGGAGGTTTAGACTCTAGCCAACAGTTTTGTTCGCCTTGATATTTCAGCCCCGAGCAGGATTTTGGCTTGTATAGAGGCGAGGTCGTCTTTATTGGATCAGATCAGGACTCATCAGTTTGAGGATGCTCAGTTTAGTAAGATTCGAGATAAAGGTTTGAGGGTGAGGCGAAGGCCGTGATTGATTTTGAGGACATTTTTTAGGATTAAAGGATGTGTATGCGTTCCTCGTGTTGGCGATTTGATTTAGTTTATCTTGTCTGAGGCTCATAGTTCTCGCTATTCCATTCATCCGGGGGCGACTAAGATGTACCGTGACTTGAGACGACACTATTGGTGGCGTCAGATGAAGAGAGATATAGTTGATTTTTTGGCTAAGTGTGGTAATTGTCAGCAGGTAAAGTATGAGTACCAGTGACCCGGTTGGGTGCTTCAAAGGATGCCCATTCCCGAGTGAAAGTGAGAGAGGATTACCATAGATTTTGTCACGGGTCTTCTGAAGACCCTTGGAAAGTTTGACTCCATTTGAGCGATAGTTGATCAGTTAACTAAGCTCGCTCATTTTGTTCCAGTTCAGGTTTTCTATACCGCGGAGAAGTTAGCCAAGATGTACATTCGGGATATCGTGAGGTTGCATGTGGTTCCTATTTCTGTTGTATCTGATCGGGGTACTATCTTCACTTCCCATTTTTAGAGGGCGTTTCATGAGGAGTTGGGTATCCGATTGGATCTTATTACAACCTTTCATCCGCAGATCGATAGTCAGTCCAAGCGGACCATTCAGGTGCTCAAGGACATATTAAGAGCGTATGTTATTGATTTTGGTGGTCATTAGGATCAACATTTATCATTGGTACAGTTTGCGTACAATAACAGTAATCATTCCAGTATTGGCATGCACCTTTTGAGGCTTTATATGGTAGGAGATGTAGATCTCTCTTGTTGGTTTGATGGATTCAAGGCTCGGCCTTGGAGTACAGATCTGTTGAGAGAGTCCTTGATAGAGTGAGAGTTATTCAGACCAAGTTTTGGCGGCTCAAAGTCGGCAAAAGATGTACGCGGGACCGAAAGGTCCGAGTTTGAAGTTTCTATTGGTGACCGGCTTACACATTGAATGTTTCACCCATGAAGGGTGTTATGTGATTTTGTAAGAGGGGTAAGTCGAGCCCCAGGTATATTGATCCATTTGAGGTTATTGACCGGGTGATGTAGCTTATGAGTTGGCATTGCCATCAGGCTTGGCGGGAGTTCATTCGATTTTTCATGTTTTGATGCTGAAAAAGTACCATGTTGACTGTACCTACATTGTTCGTTGGGATTCTATATTGCTTGGTGAGAATTTGACTTATGAGGAGGATCTTATTGCGATCTTGGATAGGCAGGTTCGAAATTTGAGGTCGAAAGAGATTGTTTCTGAAAAGGTGTAATGGAAGCACCGCCCTGTTGAGGAGGCTACTTGGGAGACCGAGTCCGACATGCGTAGTGCGATATTTTTAGTCCGACATGTGTAGCCAATATCCTCAGTTGTTTACTGATTCAAGTATTTTTCGCTTCTTATCATTTCTTCGCTCGAGGACGAGCGTCGGTTCAATTGGTATCTGGTGTAACGATCCATTCGGTCATTATAGTCCTTCCGCATTTTTGCCTCTTTTCGAGCATTGATTAGCTCACTTTCGACCCGAAAGGACCATTGATACGCTTCCTGAGGTGTCTAGATCGGATTCGGGCAACTTTTTGTAAGGTATAGGCTTTAAGTGAAAAATGGTTGACCCAAAGTTGACTTTTAGATAAATGGACCTTTTTGAAAATCCATCGATACTGAGAGGTCCGAATGGTCATTTATGACTTATGTGTATATACGGTTCGGTTTCCAATGCACTCGGATGAATTTTTGGGACTTGGGTTGGGAAATAGGAATGAGGTATCGGGGGTTGACTCAGTCAATGAGACCTCCGTTCGAAATTCCGAGGCCACGAGCGCGTTCGTAGCGTATTTTTATATTGGTCTGTGTATGTGGTTGGTGAGCAGATATCCTTGGGAATGGTTTGGGATTTCGTTTGGTACCTAGAAAAATCTAGTCATTTTTGGTACCTGGTGCCCGATGCCAGTGCCATCCCGGCGGCACCGCTATGGCAACATGTTGGCCGGCCGGAGCGGCCGTGTATCTTGGCCCGGGACATCGGGACGACTTGGGGGGAGCCGTTGCGGCGCCATCGCTGCCGGCCCGTTACGTCGTGGCGGTAACAGGCATGTTATTTCATTAAGTGTGTTTTAAATAAGCCCTTAGTCTATCATTTATTGCCATTTCGAAATTAGAGCTTTGGGGACTGTTCTTGGAGATATTTGGAGAAAATTCTTGGAGGTAAATCTTGCTAATCCCTTTACTACTCCATTAATCCTAATCATCATAGATTCCCCCTTTCCTTTAATAATCCCTTAGTAATGGAAGATGGAAGTGGGTTTTGATGAACCTTTCTCTAGGCTTATTAATGATGAAATTGATGGGGTTTATGCTATATTCTGATGAATCTAAGTTTATTAATCATATATCTTTCATATTTAGCGTTGAATTCTTGAATCAAAGAGTTAGGGCTTATACCCAATTTTGGGGGGTTTTGCTTGAAATAAAAAATTAGGCCTATCCTTGAGTTAAATTCAGTAATTAGTGATTGGTTATGATCACCTAGTGCTTAATTTGATATTTTTCTTCTGAATTTCCCATTTTGCCCTTGTGGGTCTCGTTTTCCCAATTTCTAGAGTTAGATTGTCCTAAATTGAATAGTAGCAATATTAGTATCATTCTTCATAGTTTCTAATCTAGATGTCGAATATGCCTAGACTACTTTGCTTCTGCGGCTCAGTGGAAAGGCTAGGCAAAAGAGTCAGTTGTTGGTGTTTACGGTTCGGCCATCCAGGTAGGTTATGGCTTACCCTTGGTGAGACTTTGTATAGCGAAGCATAAATTTAGATTATATTATCGGAGACAGCATGTGAACCTTCGGGTATGATGTTGGGTTGGATATTTCCTTAGGTTGGGCCCTGTTGTGTGTTGGGACTAGCCACCCCATTGTGTTGTGATTTGATATTTCTATTTTGTTGGCTTGATGCCATGAGTTGTTGATAGATATTGGGTTATGTTTTATCATCTTGATTATGATGTTGTTGGCGTACCACTGTTGGTACTTGTGATTCGGATGTATTGTTGGCGTACCCATTGTTAGTACTTGTGATATTGAGCATGATTATTGATGTTGATACATACATTGCACGCACTCTCATTTTCATGATCATCTATTGAGATACTGATGATACTTGATGAAACACTTTGATGAGCTAGGCTCGATTTTACTTGAGTGACGTGAGATGGCCGATATCCGATGTTAGTTCCGGAATCGTTGATTGGTGAGTGTGGACTCCGTGGGTCCCAGTGGTCTTGAAAACCCCCGTGGACAAAGATTCGGGGTTCCGTCTGTCTATTAGGTAACGATTTGGGAGGGGTGATACTTAGACTTCGCAAGTCACACTGGGTTGCACTACCGAGATGTCGATATTTTCGTCTAGAGTACATGTGTACATAGCATTTGCATGGCATTGCATTGCATTCATACACTATTGCATTACATTGCATTATAGCTTGATTTTGAGATGTTTAGTGTTATACTTGCGATGTTGGAATCGTACTTGATACGTTTAGACTTGGCACATTTGGGATTAGATGTTTTACTTTGGCGATGACGTGTAGTTGGATTCGATTACATTCGATTTATACTTGGTGGTTTGTCTGCTTATCTACTTTATTATCTTAATTGTGTTAGCTATGCTTAGTAGGCCGATGATGCCTACCAGTGCTTTTATTTGTACTGACCTGCACTTGCTGCACTCCTTTTTGAATGTAGAGTATCAGGTTGGATCCACTTCCGTTACACGTGGCTGATAGTCGCTTCGATTATCTTCGAGTTTCCGGGGTAAGCATGGTACATTCACCGCCAAGACTTCTCTATCTTTATGTCATATTCTATTCAGAGACATAGACACTTTATGTATTATTATTCCAGCCTTGTACTATTTCCCTTTTAAATACTCTTGTATTACTCAGACTAGACCCTAGGGGTATTATTATTATTCTGCACTATTCTACTCTATATGTATGTGTGTGTGTGTGTGTGTGTGTGTGTGTATGTATATACCGTGAGACTTAAGTATTTATTTTATTTTGTTTGCTTGAGTTAATTATTTATGTCTTAATTATAGTTGGGTTAAGGATTCGCTTACCGAGGTGGGAGAGGTAAGAGCCTGCACGGCTTATGCCAAAATAGGTCATGACAGATTTACCAATGGAAAAAAGTTGAAACTTAATTTGAGATAATCAATTTAGATTTTGCTCCTTAATAAATACCTATTGTTGAGCATAAATATTGATTACTGCTTGTTAGGATCAAGCCCTTACTAGCTTGACAAAAGCTATAACTGATAGTAAGGGTGCAACATTATTTCCCAACTAGGCCTACAAATCGAGCGGTATATTTAATCATGACTCCGACAGGGGCCACCTGTAATGATCCGTTTAGTAGTTATTGCATTTTCAACTCTTTTGATCTTTTTCCAAGCTTTATTAGCTCATATCTGACCCGCGGGGACTGTTGACACGCTTCTAGAGGTCATCAAATTTGATTTGGATAAGTTTTGGGAAAATTAGGCTTTAAGCAGAAAAGAGTTGACTCAAAGTTGACTTTTGGGTAAACGGACCTTTTTCGAAAATCCTCAATTTCGAAAGGTTCGGATGGTCTTTTAGAACTTGTATGTATATCTGGTTCGGTTCCCAATGCACTTGGGTGTCGTTTGGGACTTGGGTTGGGGAAGCTAGATTTGAGGTATCGGGGGTTGACTCGGTCAACAAGACCTCCGTTGAAAATTTTGAGGCCACGAGTGCATTCGTAGCGTGCTTTCGTGTACACATGCATATTGGGTATGTGAGCAGATGACCTCGGGAGATAGTCGGTAATTCGGGTTGAGAATGTGAACTTTTGGGATTTTTTGGTGTCTGGTGCCCTCTTTGGTGGCACTAGCACTGCGGCAAAGGGTACCGCTATAGCAGTCACCTTGCCGCAGAAGCGGTTAGTGGGATCTTAGTCATGGCCATTGTAGCGGTCATGGATCGGCAGCTAGGCCGTCTTCTTCCGAAGCGGTATGTTAGTCGCGAAGCGGAAGTGTCGGGTAATGCGAATGGTTTAAGTCATAAAAACCCTAAGTCTCTAAACATTTCCCCATTTCGTCTAAAGGCTATTGGAGAGGGTTTTGGAGTTCTTAAAGGCGCTAAGCTTTGTGGTGAGTTTCTCCAACCTTATACTCCATTCCTTGATCATTAATCACCATAGAAATTCATGGTTCATGCTTAGTTCATCAATAAGTTGAGTATTAATAGTGGGTTTTAATGGGTTTCTTCCTAAATGATTTCTTAGCTATAAATCTGAAATTAGTGGTTGGGTTAGCTTTATTTAGCATGGATTTGATGAATATAAGCTATAGTAACATGTTTACTTCTTGATTAAGGTATAATTGTTGAATTGGAAGTTAGGGTTTATACCCAAATTTAGGGGTTTTGCCTAGAATCCGAATTTGAGTAAATTGTTGGTTCTTTTAGCTTGATATTGATGGGAATTGATCACCTAGAGCTTAATTTCATGCTGAGACCTTTAGATTCCTAGTTTCACCTTTCTAGTTCACAAACCCTACTCTATAGGTTGGGAATTTGGGTCTTGAATAGCAGTAGGGTTTGATTGATGTTACTTTTGATTCTAATTGCGTGATTCAGATATATTTAGACTTTTATTATCTCGAGGCTCAAAGAAAAGATAAGACCAGGATTTGATTATTGGAGAATTTGTTGTTCGACCTTCCAGGTAGGTTGTGGTTTACCCTATGATGAGACTTAGTTTAGTGAAGCATATATTTAGATGATACTGTCGGAGAATGCATGTAAACCTTCAAGTATGAAGTTGAGTTCGATATTGTCATAGGTTGAGCCTTGTTTCATGATTGGGGTTAGCTACCCCGTTGTGTTGTGACTTATCTTGTTCTATTATTGTTAGCTCGTTGCCACATAGAGATGGTAGATATTGGTGACTAGTGATATATCTTGATGATGATATTGTAGCACCTTACTTGTTGTTGCTTTGAGTTGACTATTGTGGCTTATTGTGTAGCCTTATCATTGATATTACTTCTGTAACCTGAGAGGTACTGTTGAGAATTGCGACTCCATTGTGGCTTATTATGTAGCCTTATCATTGATATTACTTGTTGCCCTGGGAGATACTGTTGAGAATTGTGATCCCATTGTGGCTTATTACGTAGTCTTATCATTGATATTACTTGTGTGTGCCACCGGGAGGCACGGTTGAGAATTGTGATTCCATTGTGGCTTATTGTGTAGCCTTATCATTGACATTATGTGTGGTACTGTTGAGATTGATTTGATTATCGACATTGCACGCATTCTCATCCTTTATGATATACTGTTGATACATTGATGGTACTTGAGGAAATACTGTTAGGAGCTGGGCTCAGTTGGACGAGAGTGACGTGAGGACCGATGTTCGATATTTATCCCGAAATCAAGGTATGAGTGTAGCAGCTACGGAGGTTGTTGCCGGAACCATGAGGTAGCGATTGCCGATGTTGTTACTAGAATCGCGAGGTACATGGACTTCGCGGGTCCCTCATGGATTGTGCTGCCAAGATGTGATATTCTATTATCGGAGTACATGTGTACACTGCATATGCATTGCATTCACACATCATACATTACTGCATTGCATTGGATCATTTGGCTTTCTGTGATATTCCTGTGATGGTTGTGATACCTTATGATGCACAGATTCGGTGTTGATTATACTGAGACTTGGCACAGTTGGGCTTAGATACTATAACATAGGCGATGACTTATCGTGATGCTATTGTGATGTACGGGTTCGGATTGACTATACTGAGACTGGGCACAATTAAGTTTAGATACTATAACATAGGTGATAACTTGTACTTGGTCACGGGCTCGTGTTGACTTATACTTTGTTGATTTACCTATTTATCTTACTTCATTGTCTTAGTATATGTTAGCTAATCTTAGTCAGTCGATAATATCTACCAGTACGTGTTATTTGTACTGACCTGCACTTGCTGCATTCTTTTATGAAGGCATTAGAGTGGACACTCAAAAGATAGAAGCTGTAAAAAGTTGGCCTAGACCTATGATTCTGTCTGAAGTTTGCAGCTTATTGGGGTTACCAGGCTATGACCGGCGATTCATAGAGGGGTTTCTTCTATTTCAGCCCCATTGGCAAAGCTAACGCAGACATCAATTAAATTTCAATGGTCCGATGCTTGTGAGTGAATTTCCAAGAGTTAAAGATACATTGACATCGGTACCAGTGTTGGCGTTACCTGAAGGTACAGAAGGGTATGCAGTATATTATGATGCCTAGGGCACCGATTAGGATGTGTCTTGATGCAGCATGGCAAGGTGATTGCGTATGCTTCAAGGCAATTAAGGAAACATGGAAAGAACTATCCTACTCACTACTTGGAGGTAGCTACAGTTGCGCATGCATTGAATATATGGCGGCATTATTTATATGGTGTCTATGTAGACATCTTTACGGATCACAAGAGTTTGCAATATATCTTCAAATAGAAAGAGTTGAACTTTCGACAAAGAAGATGGCTTGAATTGTTAACGGATTACGATGTCGACATCTGATATCATCTCAGTTTAGCAAATGTTGCGGCGGAAGGGAAGTTTAGTGTATATAGAAGCTGGGAAGAAAGAGATGACACGAGAACTTCATCAATTAGCCAGTTTGGGAGTCAAGCTATTGGACAGGATGGGATTGTTGTCATCCAAGATGTAGCGGAATCATCCCTTGTAGCTGAAGTGAAAGCAAGACAATATGAAGATCCTGTCCTAGTATAGTACAGAGAAGGGGTTCAACAACAAAGAGTTATAGCTTTTGAGCTTGGAGCAGATGGTGTCTTGAGATACCAAGGTCGATTATGTGTTTCGGACGTAGCGGGGTTGCGAGATAAGATTATGGCTGAAGTTCATCATTCGCAATATTCTACAAATCTGGGTTCGATAAAGATATACCATGATATAAAGAAATGTTTTAGTGGAATAACATGAAGAGGAATGTAGCAGAATTTATAGCTCAATGTCCAAACAGCCAACAAGTTAAGGTAGAGCATCAGAAACCTAGTGGGCTAACTCAGAACATAGAGATCCCGACATAGAAGTGGGACATGATTAATATAGATTTCATCACAAGGTTGCCTTGCTTATATTGTAAGTATGATTCTATATGGGTGATCATTCATAGACTTACGAAATTAGTTCATTTCTTGCCGGCTAAGACGACCTATACAGCGGAAGAGTACGCAAAGCTCTACATAAGGGAAATTGTTCGCCTTCATGGTATCCCTATTTCTATCATATCTAACCGAAGTTCCCAGTGTATGGCTAATTTTTGGAGATCATTTCAAAAGGGTTTGGGCACTCAAGTAAACCCCAGTACGGTATTTCATCCTCAAACAGATGGTCAGGTCGAGCGTACTATTCAGACACTTAAAGATATGCTACGAGCATGTGTGTTGGACTTTAAAGGTAATTGGGATGATCACTTACCCCTTATCGAGTTCGCTTATGACAATAGCTATCATTTGAGTATCAAGATGGCCCCTTGTGAGGCGGTATACGGGCGTAAATGTAGATCTCCGATTGGATGGTTCGAAGCCGGAGAAACATAATTTCTTAGGCCAGATTTAGTCCACCAAGTAGTGGAAAAAGTGATGCTTATACAAGAATGATTACGGACAGCCCAGAGTCGACAAAAATCTTTTGTTGATGTACGGCGACGTGATCTAGAGTTTGATGTGAATGATTGGGTGTTCTTGAAGATTTTACCAATGAATGGCATTATGCGATTTGGTAAGAGGGGCAAGCTCAGCCCATGATACATTGGGCCGTATAAGATTACCTACAGGATAGGGCAGGTAGCCTATGAGTTGGAGTTACCATCAGAATTAGAATTCGTTCATCCTGTCTTTCATTTATCGATGTTTCTAAAGTGCATTGGAGACCTTTCTCCGGTTACTCCGGTTGATGACATACAAGTTACGGATGATTTAGCATTCGAAGAGGTTCCGGTTGCTATTTTGGATCGGTAGGTTCATAAGTTGAAAACCAAGGAAGTTGTCACACCCCAACTCGGGGAACGTGAGGGCACCTACTATTTCCCACCTCGCAGATTTAACCCGTCCCTTATGCAACCGATCATCAATAAGTAAATCAAGAGTAAAAGAATGAAAAACCCAAGAATAATACTATAAGCCTAACATAATATATAAATACCAAGTGCGAAAGATAAACAAATCCCAAATGATGGTCTGATCAGTACAAGAACTACTAAATACTACCACAAGTCTGAATAGTCAATACATCATCTGAATACATATTGTTTCGAAATAGAAATAAGACAATAAAATAGATAGAGTCTTGGGCTACATGGATCATCAGTATCTCACCCTCTGAACTCCAGGAACATCGCCTCGGGATCAGTTGCAAGGTGTGGGAGTCTACCCAACAACGAACTCATCATTCATAAAAAGAGTACAAAGAAGGTAGCATCAGTACAAATATGGTACTGAGTAAGCATCATAGGTCGACAACAATTAGATCACGCATGCAAATAAGGAAATGGAAAGATAATCATACTCACAGACATATACAAGTCAACAAGTCTAGGTAGTACAATCAACACCCAACGATGTCTCAAATAATTCACAAATCCAAACATAACCAAATAATCACCCAATAACTCAAGTATCACTGAAGATCAATATCAATCCAAATGATGATAAGAACAAGTAATGTGAAAGCAAATGGAATACAATGCAATGATACACACATGATTCAGGGGGATGATGTCCACCTCCCTACAGTCTTGACCTATAGGGGACCACTAAATCTATGTACCGTCATCACATATCACATAGCCTAGAATGACTCCTCCATCCAATATCACTGTTAACCACTCCGTATCACACAATATAGAGATGGCTTCTCAACTATAGCAATATTGCATGAATCATATTTACCTTCATCAGCACCATTTCTCAATATCAAGATCAAGATAGATATATCATGGATATGCGACAGTATGTCATGCAATAAGAATATCATAACAACATAGGGATTCCAATCAATTCATATAGAGAGACAATAATCATCATACAAGTACACATGAATCCGTTCCTTCCAACCAGTCTCCCATAATACTTAGCAACCACCGATTCATCTAAGTGAAGCCAAGCATAAACCTAGGGAATCTACAAGCCACGAGCCCGAACACACAAGTCACATAATAATACCAATCCTAAGAATTTCATCCCAACTTCATACCCAAAGGTTCACATTATGTCTCAAACAATTCCCTAGTACTACATACGAGTCGCTAACCAAAATCTAACAAAAAGGTAAGTTATAACCTACCTGGAGTGCCGAACAGGAATCCCAAACAAATCACACGAGCACCTTTCCCTTCCTCAATGACTCCAAATACTCAAGGTCTAGTTATAGTGTAATTTAGATTAGAAATTGTGAAGAACGGTACCCATATTGCTAGGCTTTCAATTTGGTCAACTTAAGCCTAAAGGATTTGGGGAAACGGGCCTACAAGGGCAAAACAGAAAATTCAAAAGTGAAACATGCAATTCAAGTCTAATTGATCAAAACCCAGTAATCAATTTCTAAAATTGCTCGATATTAAGCCAAAATCGTATTTAAAGAGGAACCCCTAATTATGGGTATGAACCCTAACTCTCAAATCCATAAATTGGTTACTGATAATGAAGGAATCATGTTTATAAAGCGATTACCCATCAATTCCGTACTAATACAAGCTTATACCATCAACAAATCAAGTTTTAATAATCAAAAGTTCATTTAAGAAAGAAACCCCAAGAACCCTCTTTAATCCATATATTATTAAAAGACTAGCATGAATTAGGGAGTTTCTAAGGTGGATTATGAATCCTACATGAATCCCTCACAAACTCACTAGGCCTCTATAACAGTGTAGGGCTATCATTTAAGTTCCGTAGCTATACCGCCGCGGTCCTCACTAGTTGTCGCTACCGCATGGCCTGCATGGCACCGTACACCAAGTTACTTAATTCCACAAGTCTCATCTCGAAATTCGACTATCACCCGAGGCCCCAGACATACAACACAATATGCAAATACACATAAAAACCCGCTACGAACTCACGCGTGGCCTCGAATTTCCCAACAAGGGTCTCGTTGACCAAGTCAACCCCCAATACCCTAAAATCAACTTTCCAACCCAAGTCGCAAAACGCATTCTAATGCATTGGGAAGCGAACCGAACATACCGACAAGTCACAAATGAGCATCCGGACCTCTCGGAATTGATGGATTTCTAAAATAGGTTCGTTTACTCAAAAGTCAAATTTAGGTCAAATATTTTCGCTAAAAAGGCTTATTATAAAAAAAAACCATCTAATATTCATCCGATGACCTTGGAAATCGCACCACCCATCCCCAGAAGTCTAATATACGCTAATGAAGCTCAAAAAATGGTCAACAAGATCAAAAGTACTGTAACAGCCAAACGGGTCATTACAGAAGTAACCTCTGTGAAGGTGTTATGGAGAAACAAGACCCGAGAAGAAATTACATAGGAGGTGGAGGAAGTAATGAGAAAGAAGTATCCTCACTTATTTTAGACCGTAGATGATGTTTAGAGCTGAGAAAGATGCTACTCAGTGAGTTCTGGCATGGTTATGTTATATTGATATTGATGGTCCTGTGAGGCCGATGATATATTGTACTCGTATTATTTAGCCTGTGTGGCATATGGTATGTTTTCTTGGCTGCGTGCAGGTTTGAGATAGTTAGAATTATAGAGGAAATTCTATCAAATATTTTTGAAAGTTTGTAAGAGTTAATTCCCTCATGCACACCTCTACATTCGAGGAAAAATATTCCTAAGGGGGGAGGATGTTACATTCCGTATTTTCGTTCAATATATGCATGACTAAGTTGAGGTTGACGAATGCACTTAAAGGTGAGAACTGGGATTTTGGGAAAATAAAATGAGATGCTTGCTTACCCATCCTACTTGCTTAGGCTACTTTTTTACACGTCCTACATGTTTGACGTACTTATTTCCCGTCCTACTTGTTTCACGTCCTACTTACGAAATAAAAATGACACGCGTGTCTAGAGAAAATCTGTTACACCTCGAAAATTTCGTATGTGTTGCCTTGTGGATAGGCTAAGGTGAGCTTAAGGTAATTATGAAATCCTCATGAGATTAAGAGAAGTATTAGATAGCTTAAGGTTCATACTATAAGAATTTGAAGTTATATGAATATATGAGCCTAAGTTCGTTGAAGGAAGTGAAATGTAAGTCGTGTTCGGAAGGTTTCTGCTATAATTGAGCAAATATTTATTTAGAAATATCTTGAGGGGCTGCTATATGGCCTATTGTGTGGTTAATGAAGTGTTATATAAGTGTTAAGAAGGTTCCACGAGGATTGGAAGTCAAACAAGTCGACGAGAACGAAAATCGGGCTTTCCCAGTTGTACGGACCGTATAAATTATACGGCCCGTATAATGGTCCGTAGGTTTGTTCCAAAGAAGGGTGCAACCTGGTGGTATTATAAGGCCTGATTATACGGACCGTATAAATTATACGGCTCGTATAGTAGGCCGTATAAATCGAAGTCGTCACATTTTTATTTTATAAGGACGGACGACCCTTGCTCATTTTCATTTCCCACATTTCTTCTACACTCTCTAAAGCTCCAAAACCCTTCTCTAAGCATATTTTACCCAAACCCAAGAGATTATAAAGATTAAATAGCAAGAATCAAAGTGGTCATGTGTTTGAAGGCTTCCTAGGGTTGGTAGACTTCAAGAAAAACTTGGGCAAGTATCTGGCTAGTGGTTTTTGACAAGTTGATATAGCTTTCTCCAAAGCTTGTTTCTATGGGATAAAAAGGTTAGTTTCCATGCTTATTTCATGTTAATGAGAATGTTTGGTTGTAGCAAAACTTGGGTAGAAGAAGAAAGTAGAAAATGAAGTCTAAATGAAGCTTTTATGATGTTTATGAGTAGTAATCTATATTGAGTCAAGATTATTAGTTTGATATGGATATAATCATGTTATGGAAGGTAATAATGGTGATGGAGAAGCGTTATATGAAAATGTGCTAAAATGGGTGTGGAGTCGTTGGCATAAGTTGAACATAAGGATGAATTTTAAAGGCTTAATAAAGTGTGATTACTCGATTATGATATTATGAGTGTATTATGGATGTTATTGTGGTTGTCGGGAGTTGTTTTGTAAAATGGTGGAAGTTGACGAAATAGGGGAAATGCTGCCCAATTTTCATTAGATCGTGAATTATTCTAGTTTGAATTTAAGAGTAACATTAAGGCTTAACCGTGGTATGAATCCTTCTAAATGAAGATTATTCAAGCTTCAACGTGAACGTTAAATAGTTAAGAAGACGAAGAGGTATGCAAGGCTAACCCTTCTTTCAATAAGGCATGGTTCCTTGGCTATATATATATATATCCTTTCATGAGTTCTATAATGTCCTCCAAATGATTCTATCTCTAAAGCTACTAAAGCTCATGATTCTCAATACTTTTTCGATTCTACTACTTTCCTTATATGATGGTTGATCCTCTAAGGATAGATGTAACGAAAACGATGATGGTAATGATGTTGATGATACTTGTGGACTCTTATGTATACGTGTCTAAGTATGTATGACTATGATGTAACACCGAGCTTATATGGCAAGGTATGATACCTATCGCGCGCGCACCACTGCAGTTGGGTACGGATAACACCGAGCCTTGGTAGGGCTGTATGTATAATCACCCCAGCCCTGTCGGGTCGGTATGTAAACACCGAACCCTTATGGTCGGGTATGATATGGATACGAGTATGAATAAGTACGAATAGAATACGAATATGTATATGTACATATATATGCATGAGTAATTATTAGAAATGAAGGTCCCTACGAAAGACGAGTAACTAGATATGATGAAGGCCATTAGAGGTACAAATGACTCTATTACCTCCTGATTCTCCCATCTTATGCTATTCATTATGCTAATCCTTATGCTGTCTCTTATGCTCATACTATGATGTTGATTATGCTTTACATACCGCACATTATTCATACTAACGTCCTTTTGTTTGTGGACGCTGCATCATGCCCGGCGGAGGCCGTGAGACGTGTGCTTGTTCCATAGCTTTCTTATTTAAGGACTACATAGAGGAGCTCTATTTCATCCGGAGCTACAGCTTTTTGATATTATTCTTTTTGTGTACATATATATGGGCATGGCGGGGTCCTGTCCCGCCTATATGATGTTACCTACTCTTTCTGTGTTTCGTAGATAGTTATGTATGGTTAGATGTCTTGCAGCCCCATATTTTTGTATATCATTTTGATAGCCTTGTCGGCTTGTGTATATGGATATGGGCATTGTTATTGATGATGATATAAATGCGTTGTTGCCCAACGAGATTAGCACTTTTGATGTATGTAAATTATGAGTAAGCCATGTGGCTCACCTAGATGTGAATGTGAGAGTACGATAAGAGGTGCCCGAGTGGGTTAGCATCGGGTGCCCGTCATGGCCCTCCGGTTGGGTCGTGACAAAATCGGCAACTTTCTAGCCTAAGTAAAGGACAAGCAGGTGCATCACCTACTTAGAAATGAGTGGCCCAAAATAAAAAGGCCAAAATAAAAGATGGGGCAGTATCTAAGCCCATCCGTCTGTGCCCATTTGGTCAAATATATATATATATGATTCCTCCAGATTTTGGTCATTATTTTCCTCTCTCTAAAATAAACCAGCCACCTCTTCTCTCTTCTCTCTCTCATTCTGTCTTAGCTCAAAGCAGCAAAGAAAAATCCCTATTCTTTTCTTCATAGCTCAAGTAGTAAAATAAGATATCAGAAAATTTCCTTAAAGTTTTAGGTTGGTGTTCTCTCTACAAACAAACCCTAATAACTCCCAAAATTTCTTTAGAGAGTTTTCTAAGTTTTCTAACACCTAAGAGTGAATCCCAAGGTGAAATACAATCAAGAATCCCTAGGTGATTGTTATCTTGCTTCTCCTCCCTTCGTGGCTGATTGAGGATTGCTTAGCAGTGAAATAAGCTCTGAAAATTGGTTGTTGGAGTGTTATAAGCTATGTTTTATAGTCTCCTACTTAAACTTATTCATTTTTGGGCTATAGCAAGCTTGGGTAATATGGAGAATATGAGAAAAACTAGGATCTGAAAGTGAAGTTGAGGTGTTGTGCATATGGGACTATTTTCGAAGGTTTTTGAGTTAGGTTTTGGCTGGTTCTTGATGTAGTAACATGGATATGTTGTTGTTCTTGTTGTTTTTGCTTTTGGTTTGAATTGAAAGGAAGTGAAAGATATAGGGAAGTGCTGTCCAATTTTTCTGTAGTAGCTCGAAAGTTGTATTCTAGTTCTCTCGTAGCTTAACCATAGTTCTAATGTCTTAATGTAGGTTGAAGTGTCACAAACAATATATATTGAGTCGTGATTAAGTTACAAAGATATGTTAAGGCTATTCTTCCTTCTGTTAGAATGATCCAATTAAATGAAACGTAAAGGTAATGTCATTCCATAATTTGGCTCTACTCTTAAAAGCTAAAAATGTCCATGTTATTCATTCCTATGTTATGTATTCACAGTATGTCTAAGTATGATTCCTAAGTCCTTTTATTCCTAAGTCCCTTTTAAGGCATATGATAATAACGTCGATGTTCATAATGTATCCGGAGGGTTATCGACTTTAAGTCACTCTGAAAGAGTTCTAATGTTCCTAAAGGCTCTTCATGCACGTCTATATGTATTACGAACAAAGGCGCTATATACGTATATAAAGTATATATGATTATGACAAAGGCGTTATAAACACATATATATGTATTATTATAATGGTGTTATATACGCTCCACCATTGATCAGCTGGTTATCCGATGAGACGATATTGCCCAAGAGGCTAGTATGATATGATATTATGCCCAATGAGACCAATGGTGTTAAATTCGCTAACATAAGTATAAGTATGCATATTTATAGCCCCTACTGGCAATTCAGAAGTCCAGGTTGATTCTTATCTCTCCTTATTAATGATGTCGTTTTATTATGTTTCAATCGCCTTACATACACGGTACATTATTCAGACCGACGTCCCTTTGCCGGGAGCACCGTATTTTATGTCATGCAAGTTTAGGTAGGCGGGTAGACGGTCCTCCATAGTAGGTTGCCCTTTGATATCAGCAGTTGTTCGTGAGCTTCATCTTCTTTCGGAGCATTACCGAGTCAGGGTATCATGTATATATATGCTTTTGCATTTTGGGTATTTCGGGGGCCCTATCTCAACTTATGTACGTTGATGTTGATCCACTTTTAGAGGCTTATAGATAGTTGTCCTGTGTATAGTTATGGTTATGGTGGCCTTGTCGGCCCACATATATGGATATATATCTTTTGGCTTGTCCTTTTGATGCCGAGTTTATATTCCCTTTATGGATGCATATTGATGTGGCGTTATCGGCACATGATAAATATAATGATAAAATGAGAAAGAGTAATGTACGTTGATGCTCGCTGAGTAAGGTATCGGTGCGCCGAGGCCCTCCGGTTTGGGTTAGGTTCTCAATAGCTGCATCATTTTTTAAGTAGAAACACAAATAGGGCTATTCATGGTTCAGTTTGACTCGGTTTTTGGTTAAAACCACACCAAATCAATGAAATCGTTTTTTTTTTTAATATTCAAACCAAACCAAACTATTATAGTATAAATTCAAATTAAGCTTGTTTCTAGCTTTATCAAATGGTCGGTTTTATGGGTTTAAGAATGTATTTTTTAATATAAAGAATCTTTGAATCAAAGGGTAATCAAAAACTTTGTAGGTAACTTGTATAACTTAGGCATTTTTTGTTGATAAAACTTTTTAGGGCTTCTTAAATGGTTTAGTCCTGGAGAAAATCACTGCTTCTAAAATGTTTCAGCATAGCAAACTCTCTTTTTGACTCTAAACGTATTTATTCTCAGTGCTCTTATTGGAATACGTGTAGGTCATGAACTGATTAATTTTTTTGAAATAACAATTCATTCTATCAAGAAACCAAAGGATCACTTTTCCTTTAGTCTTCAAGATCCAAATAGTATCCAGTATTTATAGGTCCCATAAAATTGCAATGATAAATTCGTACCCTCTCGTTATTTGTAATACAAACTACCATATAAAAGGAAAAAAGAATTTTCATTATGACGATGTTTTTGTCGAAAGCTTATATTAATTCTTACAAAAAAAAAAACTCGTATAACTATCTATTTTGTTTTATATAATATTTTAAACATGTATATATTTATCGGTTTGGCTCGTTTTTTTTTTTTTTTTTTTTTTTTTTAACACCAAACCAAATGTAATCGTTTTTTAAAATTTAAAACCAAGTCAAAGTCAAATGACCTAAGTTTTCAATTTTTAAGCTTCCAGATGACTTGCTATATGGTGTGAATCGATTTTTCTGTCTCATTTGAACACCTCTAAATACAGACTTGAGTTTTTTTAACACAATAGATACCAGGCGGTAAAGAGTTGGTGTAATGATTTGAGGAAGAGCTCTAGCTTCTCTATTTATATATTAAAGGGTCAACCATATATGTGTAGGTCTGAATGCACATATGAATTATTAAGATGTTGTCTCTAGATATGAACACTGAATAATTAAGATTGTTTGTTTTTCAACATCTGAATGTGCATAATGAATTTATTTGAACATAATAAATATAAAATTCAAATAAAAAAGTAACTAAATATTAGAAAATAAAAATAAATCTAATGTATAAAAGTATTATTTGATTAAAAATTGAAACATTTATGTTCGCTAATAATGGTGGAGATGCTTTGTAGTGGTGGTGATAGTTGTGACGGGTGGAGGTAGTTGGTTGTAAGGTGCCCGACGCAATGGTAATAAATTTCTGTGGTGGCAAGTGGTTGTGATAGCGAAGTTATTCAATGTTAGTATTTGGCGCATTGTTGACTTAAGAATGTGGCTATGCCGACGATGATCTTGGTAGTTGTGATGACAAAGGTGGTTAATGATAGTGGAGTAGGATGGTGGTGGTGGTGCCGCATGGTGCGGTGAAGGAAGCGCGGAAGCTGATGGTTGTGGACCGAGTGGTGGTAAAAATTATCCATATAAAAATACCTCTTAATGATATTAAAACTTTATTCAAGATCTTAACGATTAAGATCTATTTAGACCAAATAAGTGCTTAAATTTTAATATAAACAAATGCACTTAATGACTTAAGGTCTGAACCATTCAGATTCAGACCTCCACTAAGTGCAAACAAATGAGATCATAGTATGTCTACTTAGTTTATACGGAGGTATAATGCGTACATGGGATTTAATACTCCCTATTGTTACGTCCTTAGTCTTCAACTAAGCGCACGTGCGACACTTGACAACTCGCTCACGTTCTTGCACAACTTGCTCACGATCTTGCTATGCCAATTCAGCCTAGATCACTACACTCAAGATTGCTAAGGGAAAAGTAATTGCGAAAGACAAGAGAAATTTGCTAGAAGGATTTTTATTGCAGAATTGATTGATTTTTGCTTGATTATACAAATGAATGTCCCTCTATTTATACTACTCACCTAGGGACTAATATGTAATAATAATTATTGCATAAGTCCCTATATATTTACAAAAAAGCCCCTATTCTAGAAATCTCTACACAACTAGATTATTCCAAGGACTTTCCATGCAATTCCATAAGGTTCTAAAGTTTTCCATGAGAAATCTTCATGTTTCTCTAGAACCTTTCTCACATAAGCTAGCCTCCTTTCTTCACGTAAAGATCCACATAAGCTTCCTACATGGCAAAAATAGTTCCAAGTGGCACCTAGGTGCCGTGATGACGTGGCGGGTCATCACACTCTCCCCCACCTGATGTTGCGACGACCTCGGCGCATTGCTGCTGCATAAACTATCAGATTTTGTCTTTAAATTGCCACAAGTCTTTGTATCCTTTCCATGTGGCCTCCTCCGATGATTGCCTCTGCTCAACCTTGTCTTGTTGGCACACAAGATCCTTCGACCAGGCAGAGCAACATACCATATTCCACGCGTGTCGCCTCGCCTTTCCAGGGTTGCTAAATCCATGAGTTGTTTGGCTGCTCAATCATGTTGCATGTTATATTTTATACCCTCTCAAATGTCACAACTTACTGAAGTGATGGTAGCAAGGTTGGACTTCTGGCTCAAGACATCGACCACGACATTACCATTACCTGATTTGTACTCTAACTTAATTTTGTGATCCGTCTCATGCTTAGGAGGAAAGTGCTCAGGTAGCTCGTCACGCATAATATCTTTGTTCTCTTCGAGCAAATTATCTATCCAATGTGGCGGTGTCTCTTAGCTACTATTATCTTCCTCTAAACTTGCAATGATTGCTATGAAAGTCGGCTCCCCTTTCTTGAGCCCCTTGATAAGCTGCATAGCTGAAAGTTGTGCTTGGCCTTATCCATGCGGCGTAGTCACTGTAGGAACCATGCAAGCTCCTTCTCGCTCCAAGATCAAAAGACGATGGAGGTAGGGGTCGATCATCACGTGGCAATGTCTAAAGAACTCTTTCCCCAGAACAATGTCATAGATATCCATAGTAGTGGCGATAAATTTTATCGTGCCTTTCCAATTGCCCAATTTGACACCAACACCATTGGCTACACACGAGCATTTTCTCGGGGCCGCATTCATTGACGCAAGCGCAATGAGTGAGTTTCAACTCTAGTCTCCTTGTCAAAGCGCCTTTGCCACAAACTTACGAGTTGCCCCGGTTGTCTACCAAAGGCACTCCAGCCGGCTTGTTATTGATGGTGAGATCCATGTAACGGGTTTTTATTATTGTTGGTTTGAATACTTCGCTTCGTGACAATGCCATACATAGTCTAATTGTCCCCAATTGTGTTTATCTCGTACTGGCCCTCGTCGCTTCACCTACTTTCACGCCCACCATGGCATGCTCTTCAGTGTCGTGGAAATTTTAAAGTTCTTAAGGCCTCCTCCGCATAAGTAGCATCCCTTCTTCTCATTCTGCGCCTTCTTTTCGGCATAGCCCTAACGATCACTTGACTTCTTGCCATCGAACTTGTTCGCATTTTGAGTCTTGGAGTATAGTTGTTGTGACTCCCTGCTCTCGCCACGGTCTCCCCCACCTTTGGCATCGCTACCCCTTGACTCATTACCTTGGACTTTGTCATGCTTGTCATGCCTGGCTCCATTAAAGACACTCGACCTCCACTATGGCTTGGTCTATGTCTCACTCATTTCGATGGTGCAACCCAAGCTAGCCCAATTTGCAACCCGTCTCCATAAAGCGAAACAATAAGTCATCATTGGTAAGGTTGGGAATTAAGCGCAGTGGTGGTGAACTCCTTGACATAGTCTCGATGCCTCCTCGTTTGCTTCAACTCCCTAAGTTTGCGCTTGCCTCGTACAAGGCATTACTTCGGTAAGAACCGTCGTCAAGTCATTCCCTTGAACTGATCCTACGGCTAATTGTGCAAGGTGACTCAAAGATCGGTGATCTTTCTTCTCCACCATACCATGGTGCCTCTCGGATAGGTACAACACAAACTACAGGTTGATCTTGGCTTCATCGTCCCTCACTTTGCCATGCTCAAATAGTTCTCCCAAGTGCCAAAGAAAGTTCTCCACCACTTGTGCATCACGAACCCCTTGAACACCGGTGGCTCGGGAGCCTGACGAAGCGTCCCTTGTCACAACAACATTGTTGGTCTCTGCCGTGCCCGATATCGACTTGCTCTTCGAGTGCCACTATTTTTTGCCTTCTTCATGGGCATCGATATAGTATTCAACGCCTTCATGAGTTTGCACTCTAAGGCAGTAATGGTTTGTTTTTTCAATCAAATTTCCAACATATGCCCCTCCAAGTCATTTCAGATGCTTTCAATTTCTTCAAGAGTATGCCCTTCAAATATGTCGATGGCGTCTATCCCCATATTAACCTTCATAACCCACTCTTTACCGAGCGAGGCGTCCTCGGACAGGACCTCCACGTTATCCTCACTTGCCTCAGTGGTAGATGGTTCTTGGGATGTAAGCCCTTTTATTTGACACAACCTCTGGTGGCACCTTCTGGCTCTTGTTGGCGGCAATCCTCTTTTTGTTATGGCCCTTCTTGCTAGCGACATCCTTTCTGTTACTATCTCTTTAATCACAACCTTCTTCTCGATACCACGTTGTCACGTCCCTTAGTCTTTCACACTAAGCGCGCGTGCAAGACTCGACAACCGCTCACGTTCGCACAATATGCTCACGATCTCGCTATACCAAGTCAAAATTCGATCACTACACTCAAGATCGCTAAGCGGAATAGTAATTGAGAAAAACAAGAGAAATTTGCTAGAAGGAAGCTTTTATTATAGAAAAGTTGATTGATTTTTGTTGGATGGTTTGCAAATGAATGTCCCTCTATTTATATTACTCACCTAGGGACTAATATGTAAATAATAATTATTACATAAGTCCCTATATATTTACAAAGGAGCTCTTATTCTAGAAATATCTACACAACTATTCCAAGACTTTCCAAATTTATAAGGCTCTAAAGTCTTTTACAAATTCCATATTTCTGTAACTTTCTTACATGTTTGGCCTCCTCTTCCACGTAAAGCATCCACATGTTCTTCCTATACGGGCAGAAAATAGTTCCACGTGTCCCCTAGGTGGCATGAAGATGTGGCGGGTCATCACACTATGTCCCAATTTATGTGATACGTGCTTTTTTAACCATTCCCCAAAAAGAATTTATATTTCATATTTAAATAATTTAACTCAAAACTTTCCCTTTTGCCCTTAATGAAATGATTTACAGTTACACAAATATCTATAGATTATTTTAGACCACAAATTTCAAAAATCTTTCTTTCTTTTTTAAACTCTGTATCTATTCAAATTATATCACATAAATTGAGACGGAGGGAGTAGGATTTTACTACTCCATTTAACTGAAAAAGGTTGATGGAACTCGTCGATCAAAGAAAAATCCTAACCGTTATTATGTTTTTGAGAGACGTGTAGAGACTTAACTAAACATTTTTTAATGTTAAGAGCATAAGGAACATTTTACCTTTTTATTCCCATTCATTTTTTTTTATTTTTTTCACAATC
>NC_081343.1:4670536-4676906 GCF_029784015.1 Lycium ferocissimum | reverse complement strand
TTTTCCCTCAGGTGGCGAAAAGGAATCCCAAACAAATCACATGCGCACCTTTCCCTTCCTCAATGACTCCAAATACTCAAGGTCTAGTTATAACGTAATTTAGATTATAAATTATGAAGAACGAGTGCCCTATTGCTAGGCTTTCAATTTGGTCGACTTAAGCCTAGGGGATTTGAAAAGCAGACTATGAGGCAAAACGAAGAAAATTAAAAAGTGAAACATGTAATTCAAGTCTAAGTGATCAAAACCCACTAATCAATTTCTAAAATAACTCGATATTAAGCCAAAATCGTATTTAAAGAGGAACCCTAATTTTGGGTATGAACCCTAACTCTCAAATCCACAAATTGGTTACTAATAATGAAGGAATCATGTTTATAAAGCTATTACCCATCAATTCCATACTAATACAAGCTTATACCATCAACAAATCAAGTTTTAATAATCAAAAGTTCATTTACGAAAGAAACCCCAAGAACCATCTTTAATTCATATATTATTAGAAGACTTTAGCATGAATTAGAGAGTTTCTAAGGTGTATTATGATTCCTAAATGAATAATAGGGTTAGATGAACTTACCCCAATGAAGAATTCCCTTGGAATCTCTTGTTTTGCTCCCAAAGTAGCTCTAGAACTGAGAGTAATGAATGAGGAGTGATAGGATTTGAAAAAGCATTTAAGTCATTTAAGTTCCCGTCAACTGCTACGGCAGAACTGCTGCAGCAGCGACATGACCGCCCCAGCAGCCACACACAAACTCACTAGGCCTCTATAGCGGCAGGGCTATTACCGTAGTGATACCGCCGTTGCGGTCCTTGTGCCGCCATGGCGAGGCACTAGACACCAGAAAGTTACTTAATTCCATAAGTTTCATCCCGAAATCCAACTATCACCCGAGGCCTCACACATACAACACAATATGCAAACACATATAAAAATACGTTACGAACTCACGCGTGACCTCGAATTTCCCAATAGGGGTCTCGTTGACCAAGTCAACCGCGAATACCCCAAAATCAACTTTCCAAACCAAGTCTCAAAACGCATTCTAATGCATTGGGAGGCGAACCGAACATACCGACAAGTCACAAATGACCATCCGGACCTCTCAAAATTGATGGATTTTTAAAAAAAAGTCCGTTTACTCAAAAGTCAATTTTAGGTCAAATATTTTCGCTAAAAAGACTTATTATCGAAAAACCCATCTAAAATTCATCCGGTGACCTCGAAAATCGGACCACCCATCCCCGCAAGTCTAATATACGCTAATAAAGCTCAAAAAATGGTCAACAAGGTCAAAAATACCGTAACAGCCAAACGGGTCATTACAGAAGTAACCTCTGTGAAGGTGTTATGGAGAAACAAGAACCGAGAAGAAATTACATGGGAAGTGGAGGAAGCAATGAGAAAGAAGTATCCTCACTTATTTTAGATCGTAGATGATGTTTAGAGCTGAGAAAGATGCTACTCGGTGAGTTCTAGCATGTTTATGTTATATTGATATTGAAGGTCCCGTGAGGCCGATGTTATATTGTACTCGTATTATTTAGCCTGTGTGGCGTATGGTATGTTTTCTTGGCTGCGTGCAGGTTTGGGATAGTTAGAATTACATAGGAAATTCTATCAAATTTTTTTGAAAGTTTGTAAGAGTTAATTCCCTCATGTACACCTTTATATTCGAGGAAAAATATTCCTAAGGGGGGGAGGATGTTACATCCCGTATATTCGTTCAATAATTGCACGACTAAGTTGAGGTTGACAAAAGCACTTAAAGGTGAGAACTGGGATTTTAGGAAAATAAAACGAGCTACTTGCTCCCGAGTCCTACTTGCTTGGGATACTTCTTTACACGTCTACTGTTTGACGTACTTATTTCCGTCCTACTTGTTTCCACGTCTACTTACTAAATAAAGACGACACACGTGTCTAGAGAAAAATCGGCAACCTTCTAGCTAAGTAAGGGACAAGCGAGGTGCATCACCTACTTTCTAAAATAAAAAGGCCAGAAATAGGTGAGATGGGGCAGATCTAAGCCCATCTGTCCAGGCCCATTTAAGGGTCAAATATATATATATATGATTCCTCCAGATTTTGGTCATTATTTTTCTCTCTCCAAAATAAACCAGCCACCTCTTCTCTCTTCTCTCTTCTCTCTCTCATTCTGGCTTAGCTCAAAGCAGTAAAGAAAAATCCCTATTCTTTTCTTCATAGCTCAAGTAGTGAAGTGAGATTTCAAAAAATCTCCTTAAAGTTTTAGGTTGGTGTTCTCTCTACAAACAAACCCTAGTACCTCCCAAACTTTTTTAGAGAGTTTTCTAACACCCAAGAGTGAATCCCAAGGTGAAATACAATCAAGAATCCCTAGGTGATTGCTATCTTACTTCTTCTCCCTTCGTGGCTGATTGAGGATTGCTTAGCAGTGAAGTAAGCTCTGAAAATTGGTTGTTGGAGTGTTATAAGGTATGTTTTACAGTTGTTGGAGTGTTATAAGGTATGTTTTACAGTCACCTACTTAGGCTTATTCATTTTTGGGCTATAGAAAGCTTGGGTAATATAGAAAATATGAGAAAAACTAGGATCTGAAAGTGAAGTTGAGGTGTTGTGCGTATAGGACTATTTTCGAAGGTTTTTGAGCTAGGTTTTGGCTGGTTCTTGATGTAGTAACTTGGATATGTTGTTGTTGTTGCTGTTTTTGGTTTTGGTTTGAATTGAAAGGAAGTGAAAGATATAGGGAAGTGTTGCCCAATTTTTCTGTAGACGAGCGGGTAGCTCAAAATTTGTATTCTAGTTCTCTCATAGCTTAACCATAGTTCTAACGTCTTAATGTAGGTTGAAGTGTTACAGACAATTTATATTGAGTCGTGATTAAGTTACAAAGATATGTTAAGTTTATTCTTCCTTCTGTTGGAATTATCCAATTAAATGAAACGTAAAGGTAATGTCGTTCCATAATTTGACTCTACTCTTAAAAGCTAAAAATGTCCGTGTTATTCATTCCTATGTTATGTATTCACAGTATGTCTAAATATGATTCCTAAGTCCTTTTTAAGGCATATGATAATGACGTTGATGTTCATAATGTATCTGGAGAGTTATCGACTTTAAGTCACTCTGAAAGAGTTCTAATGTTCCTAAAGGCTCTTCATGCACGTATATATGTATTACGATCAAAAGCGCTATATACGCATATAAAGTATATATGATTATGACAAAGGCGTTATAAACACATATATATGTATTATTATAATGGTGTTATATACGCACCACCATTGATCAACTGGTTATCCGATGAGACGATATTGCCCACAGAGGCTATAATGATACGATATTATGCCCAATGAGGCCAATGGTGTTAAATGCGCTTATATAAGTATAAGTACACATATTTATAGCCCCTGCTGGCAATTCAGAGGTCCAGGTTGATTCTTGTCTCTCCTTATTGATGATGTCCTTTTATTATGTTTTAATTCTACCTTACATACACGGTACATTATTCGTACTGATGTTCCTTTGCCGGGGGCATCGTATTTTATGTCATGCAAGTTCAGGTAGGTGGGTAGACGATCCTCCACAGTAGGCTGCCCTTTGATATCAACGGTTGTTGGTGAGCTCCATCTTCTTTCGGAGCATTACCGAGTTAGGGTATCATGTATATATGCGCTTTTGCATTTTGGGTATGTCGGGGGCCCTGTCCTGACTTATGTACGTTGATGTTGATCCACTTTTAGAGGATTGTTGATAGTTGTCCTGTGTATAGTTATCGTTATGGTGGCCTTGTCGGCCCACATATATGTATATATCTTTTGGCTTGTCCTTTTGATGCCGAGTTTATATTCCCTTTATGGATGCATATTGATGTGGCCTTATCGGCACGTGATAAATATAATGATAAAATGAGAAAGAGTAATGTACGTGGTGCTTGGTTGAGTAAGGTACCGGGTGTCAATCGAGGCCCTCTGGTTTAGGTTAGGTTCTCAATAGCTGCATCATTTTTTAAGTGGAAACACAAATAGGGCTATTCATGGTTCAGTTTGACTCGATTTTTGGTTAAAATCACACCAAACCAATGAAATCATTTTTTTTATATTCAAACCAAACCAAACTATTATAGTATAAATTCAATTGTTTTCGTTTTTATCAGTTCGGGTCGGTTTTTGCGGGCTTAAGAATGTATTTTTTAATATAAAGAATCTTTGAATCAAAGGGTAATAAAAAACTTTGTAGGTAACTTGTATAACTTAGGCACTTTTTGTTGATAAAACTTTTTAGGGCTTCTTAAATGGTTTAGAACCCGTTTGGATTAGCTGCAAAAAAGTAGCTTTTAAGCACAAGTGCTTAAAGTACTTTTTAAGTGCTGAAAGTTATTTTATAAATAAGCAATTACGTGTTTGAATAAAAGTGCTTAAAAGGTTTTTAGAAGTAAGGGTAGTATTGGAATTAACAGAAAATATAAGGGATAAAACGGTAAAGTTGTTGGTCAAATCAAAATGACTTTTAAGCTAAAAAAAAAAAAAGTTAGGATTGAATAAATTTTTGGTTTTGGCTTATTTTAAGTACTTTTTAACTTAATTTAAGCTGTTTTCTATTTTTGTCAAATATCCAAATAAGTTAAAAATGGCTTATAAGTTGTTTTGACCAATTTATAAGCCAATCCAAACGGGCTCTTAGTCCTGGAAAAAATCACTGCTTCTAAAATGTTTCAGCATAGCAACTCTCTTTTTGACTCTAAACGTATTTATTCTCAGTGCTCTTATTGGAATACGTGTAGGTCATGAGCTGATTAATTTTTTTGAAATAACAATTCATTCCATCAAGAAACCAAAGTATCACTTTTCATTTAGTCTTCAAGATCCAAAAAGTATCCAGTATTTATAGGTCCTCATAAAATTGCAATGATAAATTCCTACCCTCTCGTTATTTGTAATACAAAGAACCATATAAAAGGAAAAAAGAATTTTCATTATGACGATGTTTTGTCGAAAGTTTATACTAAGTCTTACAAAAAAAACTCGTATAACTATCTATTTGTTTTATATAATATTTTAAACATGTATATATTTATCAGTTTGGCTCGTTTTTTTTTTTTTTTTGTTTAACACAAAACCAAACCAAATGTAATCGTTTTTTAAATTTAAAACCAAGTCAGGTCAAACCGGCCCGGTTTTTGATTTATTAAGTCGGTATGACTCAGTTACATGGTGTGAATCGATTTTTCGGTCTCATTTGAACACTCCTAAACACAGACTTGAGTTTTTTAACATAATAGATGTAAGGCGGTAAAGAGTTGGTGTGATGATTTGAGGAGAGCTCTAGCTTCTCCATTTATATATTAAAGGGTCAATCATATGCAAAATGGAGGGACACATAAGCCTCAATTTGTTTTCATTAAGATTAAGACATCTGAATCTAAATGCACATATGAATGATTAAGATGTTGTCTCTAGATATGAACACTGAATAATTAAGACTATTTATTTTTCAATATCTGAATGTGCATAATGGATTTATTTGGACATAGTAAATATGAAATTCAAATAAAAAAGTAACTAAATATTAGAAAATAAAAATAAATCTAACAGAATAAAAGTATTATTTGATTAAAATTTGAAACATTTATGTTCGCTAATGATAGTGGAGATGCTTTGTAGTGGTGGTGATAGTTGTGATGGTGGAGGTAGTTGGTGTTGTAGGGCCTGACGCAATGGTGACAATTGGTAGTGGTGGCGATGGTTGTGATAGTGAAGTTGGTTGATGTTAGTATTTGGCCGTGTTGACTTAAGAATGTGCGGTGGTTGATGATGACGTTGGTGGTTGCGATGACAAAGGTGGTTAATGATAGTGGAGAGGGGAGATGTGATGGTGGTGTCGTCGTGGTGGGGTTGGGAAGGCGGGGTGGGTGAAGCTGATGGTTGTGGACAGAGTGGTGGTAAAAATTATCCATATAAAAGTACCTCTTAATGATATTAAGACTTTGTTCAAAATCTTAACGATTAAGACCTATTTAGACCAAATAAGTGTTTAGATTTTAATATAAACAAATACACTCAATGACTTAAGGTCTGAACCATTCAGATTCAGACCTTCATTAAGTACAAACAAATGAGATCATAGTATGTCTACTTAGTTTATACGGAGGTATAATGCGTATAGGGGATTTAATACTCCCTATGTCCCAATTTATGTGATACGTGTTTTTTTCTAGTTTGTCCCAAAAAGAATGATATATTTCTATATTTAGAAATAATTTAACTCAAAACTTTCCCTTTTGCCCTTAATGAAATGATTTACAGCTATATAAATATTTATAGATTATTTTAGACCACAAATTTCAGAAATCTTGCTTTGTTTTTTAAACTCCATATCTATTTA
>NC_081343.1:4653036-4665536 GCF_029784015.1 Lycium ferocissimum | reverse complement strand
AAGAAGAAGAGAAATAACAATAATAATGATTCTCAATTACTGCCCTCAATAGAAGAGGATCAGATTCTCAAGCCCACAACCTCGTTAACTTCCTCTAGACTGCCCAAAAGCTAAACATATTGGTTGTCATTTGTCATTTCGATTCAGTTGTTTCTTGAAAGAAACATGAAGCAAAATGTCATGACAGTATACCAAATTTCGGGTCTTTGCCAAGCAATTAAGATATTGAACAACTTCATATAATTCAAAGTTGAAAGCAAAAGCATCTCACAAAAAAAAGGGGGATGGGGCATTAAATAATTGCTTAGAAAGCAATGACTGAAGTTGAATTTATTCGGTGTTCTTAACCAGGAACAGAATTTGTTAACAAAATTTTCCAGAACTAATAGAACATTCCAAAATCTAACTATTTAAAAATGCCATACCCGGTGCTTAGAAAGTTGCATAATACTACTTTCTTGAAAGTCTCTGTGTTGTCTTTGTCGGAGTTCTATGCTGATAAATAAGATGGTAAATTACAGCTCAGAATGTTTATAGCTAAGTTGGACTCAGGTGCGGGCGTCCGATACGGGTGCAGATCTAGAGGTCGGATCCTTCATGATCTAAATTTTAAGATTCGGGGATACCGATCCAGGTGTGGATACGGGTGCGGGGATTCGGCTAAAAATAATTGAAATATCTAAAAATAGAGTTATAAACCTAAATTATGAGATATTATGTGGAAAACATGAGGAGAAAATATTGATCAAGAGGAGAATCCCGGAAGGAGATAAAAGGAAAAGGAGTGACATAGAAATTTCAATATACAAGGTATTCTATTTTCTTCAGGTCCACCTTAGCTTTTGTTTTGATTATAGAAATCATTGGATCTGTCCGGAATTTCTCCGTTGATTTTGGTCAAAGCGCCCAAAAGCGGTTGACCAGATCCGGTACGGATCCCACACCCACACCCACACCCATGTCGTGTCGACACGGGTGCGGCACTGAAAGCGAAGAGTCCAAGTAACTTAGGTTCAGTAGTGTAGCAGTGTTCGTCGACCTTCTTCTTTTTCTTTTTTTTTTTTGGGATAAGGAGCAGTGTTCGTCTACCTTAGTTGTTTCTGCCACATTGTTAGTCACATGCCATATTCAATCTTCTTTGAGGATTATAATATGGAGAATCTATGTAGGCCTGCGTGTTGCATGGGTTAGTTTGGACTTTTTGTTACATTGCTGGCTGCTTTTAATGCTGTTAACTAATTTGAAGGTAGGGTATGAAGTGCTTTGGTTAGAATTATAGGGCTGTATTTATAACATAGTCATATTATAGGGATGGTTGGTATAATTTACTCCAAAGCTTATAAAGATAAATAAAACTAAGATTTGAATCTAATGGTAAGTTGGCTTTTGGATAGTGTATGTGTAATGTATGCTTCGTGCATATCAACATGCCTACAAAAGGTAATAAGACTCTAACAGTATATTTTCGTTCAAATTTTTGGCTCAACTTGTTGTTGATCTGCACGAATTTCAATAGAATTTCCACGTTGCTGTTGCTTGAACCTTGTTCTAGCTGGGTTGAACTTGAAAAATACCGTTTTGGGGTTGCAACTGATTATTAGTCATTCTTTTGAACCTCCTATATTTCCTGCGTGTGCAACAATAGAATTATAATTCGATGGGCATGTATGATTGAAAGTCTGATTATTTCTTCATGCATGTGTTGTTAGTACTGTATACATGGATTTCCACTAGAAGACAATACCTGTAAGATTTTCTTTACAAGGAGGAGTAGAAATCCTTGCTGACTAATAATTTCTTGAAATCAAGATGCTATTATTTGGTAGTCTTCTAGCAGCTGATTGCCATTGGGTATTACTGGTAAAACTGCTGTCTTGTTTTTGTTATGATCTCGAAAAAGCTGAATCACAGATCTTTGCTGCAATTTGAGTCCTGCTATTATAGTGTCAATATGATGGGTATATATCTGTCTAAAGCATTTTGACAGGTAACACATAACCATGATGTATTACCCTATTGGTGTTATTGTTGACACATTTTTATGGATGGTTGGTCCATGTATATTCATATATTCTATTAATACTTTTATTACAAATATTATTTGGTTTAACTAGTTGGATACCTAGAGTAGCCCTGACCTCTGTCAACTGGCACTATAGAGATTTCTGTTGCATCTCATTACAACTATTGACTTTAGTAACCTTTCGGGTTCTTCACGTCTTAAGCGTAAGTAAATCATGCTTGGCTGCTGTCTCTACCATAGAATTTCAAAGCAACTTTAGTTAGCATGCACCATCTACGTATGTCTTAACGGAATCCTCTTTGGTTAAACATGTTGAAAGGTGTTACTGAAGCATGGCATCAGGTAGCAGAACACATGTTCTTGGAGTTGGTCACTCTTCAGATTGAGAGTTGCTGGATGCCTTTTTTGTGGTACCTAATTAACAAACATGTGCGCTGTTAATAATATCTGTGGTACCTAATTAAGAGCCCGTTTGGATTGGCTTATAAGTTGCTTATAAGCTGTTTTTAGCTTTTTTGAGTGTTTGGCTGGCCAGTTTAAAGTCATTTTGTGCTTAAAATAAGCTCAAAAAAATAATTGGGCCCATTTGACTTAGCTTATCTAAAGCAGCTTATAAGCTGAAAACAGCTTATAAGCCCAAAAAAATAAGTTAGACTACCCCAACTTATTTTTTTTAGCTTATAAGCTACAAACAACTTATAGGCATAAGCCCATCCAAACAGGCTCTAACAAACATGTACACCCTTGCGTGTGCACTTTTACTGAAGTAGCAAATAAAATCTGCAACATGCGTATCCGCAACATAGGAAATAAAGTGAGGTCTTACTCTATATTATTATTCTTGCCAGGCTTATGTGTTTTGCTTTCCTTCACAGCTAGAAGTAGAAAATAACTTTATACAGTTATTCCTTTATTAGAGCAAGGGGAGATTTGAGCAACGTTAAAGTTGTCTCCGTGTAACCTATAGGTCAGGGGTTCGAGCCATGGAATCAGCCACCGATGCTTGCATCAGTGTAGGC
The DNA here is from genome assembly GCF_029784015.1 of Lycium ferocissimum. Lineage (NCBI taxonomy): Eukaryota > Viridiplantae > Streptophyta > Magnoliopsida > Solanales > Solanaceae > Lycium > Lycium ferocissimum. The sequence goes on along the minus strand of NC_081343.1, from coordinate 4,662,494 downwards.
TGCATTACACCCCCTTCGGGTGCGGCCCATCTCCAGACCCTGCGTGAGCACTGGATGCTTCGTGCACCGAGCTGACCTTTTTTTTATTCAATTTCCTTTCTGCATGCTGGGTCCCTGTTTTCACCCTTCATAGAACTGAATGTGGAAAGAGAAGGCAACTGTGAAATATATTCTGGTCTTAATTGGATGATTCTTTATCTGAATTGTTTTTGGTGCCTGTGATTGAAGACCACACTTAATTGGAATATGAAATAAGGATGTAAACAGTATATGCTTGATACACATCCACAATATAATATGCTGCTAGAGGTACTCTTTGTCCAAAATGTCTATGGTAGGTTTTAGATGCCAGTTCAGTGAGATTCGTTCTTTAAATGTGGTTCACTATCTTCTTCCTCTGCCATTCATTTGGCATGCTCGCCCCCTCTTTTTTACATTAATTTCTCTGTGTTGATCCAAAATTCTGTCTGCAGAACTTGGCAAATCCAACTGCTTTGCTTTTGAGTTCTGTCTCTATGCTTCGTCATCTAGAGCTTAATGATAAAGCTGATCGCATCCAAGATGCCATCCTAAAAACAATTGCGGAGGGAAAGTACCGAACAGGTGACCTTGGAGGTACTGCATCAACAACTGAGTTCACGAATGCCATCTGCGATCATCTTTAAACATGTTGGTCCATGTGTATATTTTATTTTGCAACGGGTTCAACAAAAAGTAAGTTTCTTTCAGAGGTGCAGTTGAAATTGATTTTATTGCTTTTGGTGACGCAAACTAGATTTCCTTGGCTTTTATAAAAATTTGCATAATGGGAATGTCAGAATTCATTCTCAAAGGATATCTTTCATTGAATAGCATCCACCACCAGTAATGGCTGGCTGTCATGTTAATTTGCAAGGAATAAGAGTTTCATCTTATAGTGTTTCTTGTTGTTAGTTCGATTATTCTTGCTTCTTTCATGATCATATTTCAATTTTCCGTTTCCTCTAGTATCTGTAGAGCAATGGCAGAACTTTTGTTGGTTTTCTTATACTGGTGGAGTTATGTTGAACTTGGTAGTTTTTCATGATTTTCTGTGGATTGTGAAGCGTTATTTTGGAAAAGTCAATTTCATGCTAAAATATAATGCTGACATTGATAATTTGCTGCGGACTACGTTTGAGATAGCTATATTTCATGCTTATATAGGTGAGCATGTCTTCATTGCGTATGAAAATTTTAAAACACATTTGTACTGCCAATTAATAACCCTTGGTATTCCTTGTGGAGCATCCTTGTTGAGGCTATAAGAAATGTGTGCAAGAGTTCTGTAAGGTCATGACTTTAGACGTGGGAAATAAAGATAGGACTAGCTTTTGGAATCATATTATCGGGTATGTAGTCTGAGTTCGTATTTCAATACATTAGCATCAGAATTCGTTGGATGAACTTGACTAATTGAAAGCATAACTTCAGGCTTTGATGTCTGAGGTTATGCTTTGCAAAGGAGTTTGATTTCACAATAACGCTTGAAGTTATGCTTGCAAGAAACATTAGGAACGAGCGTTTGAAGTTATCCTCTAAAAAGAGCTTAGCTTCATATACGAATGTCTTTTCAATTTTTAAAATAAAGTAAATTATCAATATTTAAATGTAATGTTTGACAAATATGTGTCTATATAAGGAATATTATAATTTTTATCTGTTACTCCCTCCTGATCAAAAAGAGTGTTCAGTTAGCTATTTGCACACCCCTTAAGAAAATACTAACTCCTAGGCAAAAATAGATAATTTGACTAAATTACTTCTAATTAAATATGTATTGAGATTTGATCACTGAACACTTAATAAGGGCACTTGTGGAAGAATAAGGTTAATTGTTTTTTCATTTGTTTAGTGGTCACTTTTTTGAACCAAAGAAAAAAGAGTAAGTGGACACTTTTTTTTTTTATCCGGAGGGAGTATTAGGTATTCAAGATACATGTTATTGTTTAAAAATATAGCATTAAATAATTATAGATTGTACTAATGTTATTGGTTGAACTAATTAATAAGATTCTAACTAAGCACACACTTGCAAGAACATACTGCATGTTTGACAAAAAAATCAAACATTTACAACCGAGATTTCATAACATTGGACACTTGATGAAAGGTAAAAAAGGTCAAAAATATACCTCTACTTTGGAAAAAAAGCTAAAAATATTCTCCAAATTTATTTTGGGTCAAAAATATCCTCCCGTTATTAAACTTTTCAAACATACCTCTATTTTAACAGAAATATCCAACCCCCCCCCCCCCCCAAATACCCATTTTTTTACCTGACCCAACTTTAACCGGACCCAATAAAATGTTAACCGCTGATCAACCAAACAATACCCAAACGTTAAATATCCCTTCATCATAAAAAAAATGGGTATTGTCAGGGTTGGGGGGGGGGGGGGGGGGGGTGTTGGATATTTCTGTTAAAAGAGGGGTATGTTTGAAAAGTTTAATAATGGGAGGGGTATTTTTGACCTAAAATAAGTTTAGAGGATATTTTTAACCATTTTTCCAAAGTAGAGAGATATTTTTTTACCCTTTTCCCTTGATAAAAAGTAATCTAGCAATTCTGACACCACTCATTATAGCTAAGCTTGTCTATAATCACATTCAACAAGGAAATCTTTTAATGACATTATTCATTATAAACCAAGTTTGTAAGTTGTAAGTGACTGATTCTTTCTATGACTAGGAGGTATAGTTTCAAAAAGTTAAAATAATGACACAATTAAGTGAAATAAAGAAAGACAAAATATGAGAAATTACATGAAAACACATTAAAGGTTAGGGAATCTGAATCAAAAAATTAAAAGTAAACAACGTAAAAAGAATAACTAGAAAAATGAAAAATACTTAAATAGTACTCCATAATAAAAATAAATTGAAATGATTAAGAAACTCATAGAAAACAAAGCTTCTAGCATGATTTTACAAGTATAATTAATGCAATGATATAAAAGTTATTATGAGATGCAAATCAACTCTAACATCTTAACTTTCAAATAATAATAGAATCACAATTTCCTAAATATATTATTATCAGACTATGCAATTTACCTCCCTAAAAGAAGATAATCAATAAATTTTATTAGTATTATAATTCAAACATCACTCCTTTATGAATAAAAATAAAATTACTTTCAACTAGCAAAACAATAAAATATGAAAATTTTAAGACACAAGACAAAAACATGAAGACCAATGACAAGTGAAGATATAAAGTTCGACGATATATTTTTAAAAGAAATGCCAAGTGATATTCACACTCACAGCGTTCCCAAATAGTATATATGCAATACTATTGCTTGTTATTTGAGTTACTCTCAGTCTTCTTATTTCTATCGATGAAAAAAGCTATTAAACATCGTTCATTTATTAAAGAATTAAAGGTCAACAATATTAATTAAGGAGTTCAACACATAATTTGTGTAAGAATTGTTAGGCGAGCCCCGAGCGTTGGGCGTTAAGCGTGTTAGGGCATATAGTCAGGCGCTTAGGGCGTAAGCCTCACATATGAGCCTCAAGGCGTTTTGCCAGTGCCTCGCCCCCGAGTCCCGAAACTGCCTTTTAAAACACTGATCCATACATGGATTACATTGACATTGACCTATGTCTCATCTAGTAATGTAGATAGAGTCCACTGCATGATCCGTCAAAGCATGAAATACATTGACATTGATTCCATGAATCATCTAGTAACGTTATAGACCGAGTCCACTGCATGATACATTGAAGCATGTAATACATCGACAATTATATGTCTCATCTAGCAATGTAATAAACTGAGTTCACTTATTGATCCATTCAAATATGGAATACTTTGATATTGATTCCATGACTCATCTAACAATGCAATAGATTAAGTCGACTACATGATGCAAGGAATACATTGACATCAATTCCATGACTCATCTAGTAATGTAATTGACTGAGTCCAATTCAAGATCCACTCAATCATGAAATTGATTGACATTGTTTTCCTGACTCATTTTGTAATGTAACAGACTGAGTCCACTATATCCATCTAAGCATGTAATACATCGACAATTATGTCTCATCTAGTAATATAATAAATTGAATCTACTTATTGATCCATTCAAGTATGGAATACTTTGACATTGATTCCAGGACTCATCTAGTAATGTAACTGTCTGAGTCCACTATATGATCCATCCAAGCATATAATACATCGACAATTATATGTCTCATCTAGTAATGTAATAAATTGAGTCCACTTTATGATCCACCTAAGCAAGAAATACGTTGATATTGATTCCATCACTCATCTAGTAATGTAATAGACTGAGTCCACTGCATGATTCATCCAAGCAAGGAATACATTGACATTGATTCCATGTCTTACCTAGTAATGCAATAGAATGAGTTCACTTCATAATCCATCCAATCATGGATACCTTGACATTGATTGTATGCCTCATCTAATAATATACTCCCTCCAGATAAAAAAAAGTGTCCACTTAGCCTTTTTTTCTTGGGTCAAAAAGAGTGTCAACTTATCAAATCAAGAAAGAATTAACCTTGTTTTTCTAGATTTGCCCCTATTAAGTATTATATGATCAAATCACAATGCCTATTTAATTAGGGGTAGTTTAGTCAAATTATCTATTTTTGTCTAGGAATTAGTATTTCTTAAGGGGTGTGCAAATGGCTAAGTAGACACCTTCTTTTATCCGGAGGGCGTAATAGACTGAGTCCACTTATTCATCGATCCACACATGAATGTATTCCAAATGTTGATCAATAAGTGAACTACAATTAGACACTTATATAATACATCTAATAGCGAATTACAATTATCTACATATATGTATCATCCAATTATGAATTACAACGAGACACGTATATGATATATCTAATAATGAATTACAGCTATCTACATATATGTCTCATCTAATTATGGATTACAATGAGATATATATATTGATACATCTAACTATGAATTACAATTAACTACATATATGTTTCATTTACGTATGAATTATAATTAGACACCTATACGATATGTCTAGTTATAAATTACAATTACCTGTCTATATGCTCCGTCATTTGAAGAGTGACTTAGTTGTTAATTTGTCATATTAAACCATTGTATTATTGTATGTTGGGTTAATTATCTTAGACCATTTAGGTTTACTTTAATAGTTAAAATCAATATTTTATCAGGATGTAGTGGATTAATCATTATTATTAGTTATGGTATTGGTTTAATAGTTTAAATTATTAATTTTCATCTGATTATGGATTACAATTAGTCACCTAATTGTTCTGTTTTTTCAATCATTATTTAAGCAATTCAGATATATCAACTAATAGCCATTATTACTCTTTGACTCATCCAATATTAATAATTAAAAATACATATAAAGTTTTATGATTTTCCAACTAGTAGCTAAGTAAGTATAATTAAGTATTTGTCTTAATTAATCACCAACTTTATTTTATTGCATAATTCTATAAGTTAATATTAAGTTTTATTATTCAATTTCCCTTGGTTATATGTACAAATAATGTTTATTTTTTTCATATCATTAATTAAGTAACCATTCAAAGTTATAAAATAAGTAGCTATTTTAGTTTTGTCATCACCTTAGCTGATTTCAAATGTTTCAGAATTCGTTGAAAAGGAAAATTCAAAGAAGCTTGTTTTATATCAATTTGAAAAGTAAAACAGAACCTCTAGCACTACCGATTAATAAGGGTATAAAAATAACTAATCAAAATTAGTTGAAATCATTCTCGAGTTTGCGTTTAAATTAAATAAAGAAGATTTTAGATAATTTGTAACTTATTTAATAAACATAAACTTAACTAATTTCATATGTAGCATGATTTTATTTACTTACACTATTGTTGTTCTTAAAAATATGTCCATAAGAGACAACTTTGATTCACCCAAATGATGGTTCACAGCGTCTTATGTGATGCCATCAATTTTTTAACGGAAAAGGGCCAAATATATCCTTGTACTATGAGAAAAGGTTTAAATATATCCCTATACTTTGAGTTTAAATATATTTCTGTCATTATATTATTGGATCAAATATATCCCTCATTCGTTAAAATTGTCCAAGGTGGACATCCACGCGTTGAGAAAATAGTAATCAAGACAGAAAAATATCGCAACAATCGTTGTATTTGATTTCAAATATGAGTGTTACAATCTCTATGAATCGTCTGATTCGCCTTTTCAATAATAAATTCAAGGGCTATTGAGCTTGATCTTGAACTTGATGGGTTTGATCTTGATTTGTACTTGAATTTAAGCGCTTTTATGCTTGATCTTGAATCTGGTGGTCTTGATCTTGAACTTGTACTTGGATTCAATGATTGAAGCTTGATCTTAAATCTTCGTCTGGATCTAGAACTTAGAGATACTTGAATACTTGAATCTTTTGCTTGTAGAGAAATTTGCGCGTTTGATCCATGAGATCTCGACTTCTTGTTAAATTTACGTCACTTTTTCTGAATTATGAGGACCATTATTTATAGTTGTAAGATGGATGAGTTATGATAAGGAATGAACTCATTTTGTGTCGGTTGGGCGACGTAGCCACAATATTTGATTGGCCAGGAACATATCACTTGCATGCGGGTGGTGCATCTTCATTGCCCTTTGATTTGACTAGGCATGCTGCATCATTTTGACACGTGGCATGACCTTATAAGCTCCTTTATTTGACTTGGCGTGCCACGTCATTTGACAGGTGGCACCAGGCTGGGCCTCTTGGAAAAGACATCATCTTGGGCTTAGCAAAATGGGCTCGTCATTTATGGCCCAATTAAATGGGCTAACCCAATGCATTTGGACCTTTTTAATCAAACCCAGATTTATTGGACTTAAACAATTAATCCAATTACATTAACCCATAATTTATTTGGACTAATATATCTTGAATTTAATATAATCCAAATCATTGTACGGATTTATATTTAATAAAATTTACACCACTATAACTACGTGGCACCGACATTTGATGAGGTGGACGTCACGTGGTATGCCACCTCATCAACCCTAACCCATTTTATCCCTCCCCTTTATTTTATTCTTCCACCACTAAAATTTCCTTCTCCTCCACCACCGTTACCACCATTATCCCCATATAATTAGAGTTTACAAAGAACAGTTACATCCGAAGCCAAAAACGCAACCAAGACATTGTTTATATCATCCATAAGAAAACTCTAGTGCAATATGCAGTGCTTGAGGAATTTAAAATTAAGCAACTAAGACATTATAACTATGTTCTTAAGAACTTGTATACAATAAGAATTGGGATTGGAATCTGAATCAACCGGTTCTTCCTTCACCAATTCTGATTTCGACGGAAATGAACTAGTTTCCGACGAATTCCCGGTGGCAAAGATTGAGAATTTCGAGGCTCTGTCAATCAAAACAGCATCGGAATGAAACCGGAGGAGTTGGGTAATTGTTAGGTGACCCATTCCATAGCTCTAACTATATGGCAATAATGGCGGTAATGATGATGGAGGGCAAGGAAATTTTAATAGTGGAGAAGCAAATAAAGGGCAGGGTAAAATGGGTTAGGGCTGATGAGGTGGCATGCCACGTGGCGTCCACCTCATCAAAATGTCAGTGTCACGTAGGATTGAATGTCCACCTTAGACAACTTTAATGAAAGAGGATGTATTTGATCCAATAGTATAACAATATGGGTATATTTGAACCCAAAGTATAACGAGGGCCATATAGGAACCTTTTCTGATAGTACAGGGGGTATATTTGGCCCTTTTCCAAATTTTGAATTATAGATACTATAATAATAATAATAATAATAATAATAATAATAATAATAATAATAATAATAATAATAATAATAATAATGCGAATTTATAAAGAAATAAAAAAGGTATAAAAATCTCATTAATATTTTAGGTAAGAGAGGGAAAGGGGAGGGAGGGGGTATGAGAGGAGGAATACTCAAACACAAATTATTATTCTTCAAAAGAGTTTTGCGAAAAAATACTTTTACTAAAAAATATTTTTGAAAATAAATATATTATAGAAATTTGATAAAATTATCGTATAAAGATTAAAAAAAAAAGATATTCTTTTTAAATCACAAGGCAGAGGAAATGGATGAATTAAAAATCTCTGTGTACTATATTTGCTCCATTTATTTTCTATTTAATTAAAGTAAAACTTACTACTGACTTAGTACATGGTACTGGTACATGATACATCTTTGTGTTGGACCTCCATCTACTCTCTTTCAGAGAAAATGAGATGAGTTAGGAGACTATGAGCCCGTTTGGATTGGCTTATAAGTCAGCTTTTTTGAGTGTTTAGCTGGTCAGTTTAAATCATTTTATCTTCCAAGTAAGCCAAAAAAATAATTAAATCCGTTTAGGCTTGTTTTAAAAGCGAGGGCATAAAGCGAAAATAAACCAAAAAAAAAAAAAAATTAAGTTACCCCAATTTATTTTTTTTATTTATAAATTATTTTCAGCTTATAAGTTACTTTTCTTAAGTCCATCCAAACATGCTCTATGTGAATTGTGTGAGAGAGAATGTTATAGGGATTGATGGGGTCTAACTACTAGATAGGCATTGATGGGGTGCAACTGCCATCACCTTTTAGCTGACACATAGTACACTTATTCTACCTTTTGATTCAAAGTGTCAATTTAACTCTCTTTCTAAAAAGTGTACATTTGACATATCACATCTATTCTTGACACAATCCTTCTTCACGATAATTTTTTCCAAGTCACAATCCAATTTATATGGCATTGCACCTTAGGGGTGAGCATGGTACGATATTTAAAATTTCGATACAGTAATTTTGATTTTTGATTTCTAAAAATATTATATTATTACCGTACTAAATTAATTCGGTATGGTTCGATATTTTAAAGTTCGGTTTCATTGTATTTACGGTACGGTAAATCGATACCATAGTTTGTCCGACTTTGACTTACATATTCTCATATCGTAGAGATTATGACTTCCGCTACTTAAGAAACGTCTCAATTATTATGTACTAAACACCTTACACATGTAAAAAAAAATATTTAAAGAAAGTATAAGCAATTCCCTTCTTAAATCAATTATACAAAAAAGACATTCAAATCAAAATAGAGTAGTCAAAGTCCCAACGTTTAAACAAATAGTTTTCTAATAATACTAGTTTATATATCTATTAGTATTATAATACTAAGATATATGAATTGTATATGTTATATACTTCGGTATGGTATTCGGTATTTCAGTATTTTCTTTATGAATAATGAATACCAAACTTTTTAAAAATGCATACCAAATACTGCATCAAATACCATAATACGAAATCGCGGTATAAAAAATTTCAATTTCGGTATGATAATCGGTATCTACCATACCATGCCCACCCCTAATTGGAGTCTGCAACCTAAATGCCCCAAAATGTGATGAAAGGTAC
>NC_081343.1:4544692-4652936 GCF_029784015.1 Lycium ferocissimum | reverse complement strand
TTTAATCACTTTTTGAGTCAATTAAGTTGCGGTCTCCCCCTAATTGCTCCCAAGCAAATTGATAATTTTCCACACAAACTCATGCCTCAATCTGAAACACTATACAACTATAGTTTTCAGTCATCAAATGGTAGGATTCGATAGAGGTTTCTCGAATTTGATATTTTTTTGCACGCAGATATTGGTTTTTTAGAGATAGTCCTTATCACCACCACCAATTTTATCAAGTAATCTCATATGTAAGGTCTAGCGTTGTTATTACTCGTTATCTCTAACGGTTAGGCTCTCTTTCTTCATAATTTTTGTCAACCCTGCCCCAACATAATTCATAAAAAATTTAGGTCTCTCTTTCGCCCGAAAAAATGGCCGGTCGCCGAAGGCCTAGCAAGCTTCAGTTTCGGAATACTTTTCGATAATGGATTTCATATTGTATATCGTATATATCATTGTATATCACACATAGATTCTTCCGGCACATTTTTCAATAATGTATATCGTTTTTATATCACCGTATGATATCACACATTCGACAGTGTATATAACGAATAAGATGTGATATTCACATTACTATATTATATAAGAGCAAATGTGAGGACTTTTGTAGTCCTCACAATAATTTCTCAATTTTTAAAAAAAAAAATTAATTAATTACTTTTATGGCCCTAATCTTATTTATTTAAGTCAATTTTTTTGTTTTTTATTTTTAAAGTACTTTTTCAAAAGTTTATCGAACCCATTTTGTAGTCCTCACAATAATTTTCAAATTTTTTTAAAACTTTTTAATTAATTACTTTTAGGTTCTAATCTTATTTATTTAAGTCAATTTTTTTGTTTTTATTTTTAAAGTCTACTTTTAGCCTATCGAACCTCCTACCTCATTTTTCACGTTCTTTGATTTTTCGATTGTGCTCGATATCCGCATTTGAACTCAATTCCGTGATAATCAGACCGCATCGCATCGCTTCTATTCGGGGGGAGCGCTTCCTCCAAAGATTTTTTTCCATATCCATGTATTCGAACCCCTAATCCCTCGATTAAGAGAGAGCAAACCTCATCCAAGTTGAGATGCTTAAATTATGTATTTGTCGAAAAGCTTCATTAATTATGTATAAATTATTTATTTAGAACTAAATAACTTCGTAAAATTAGGATACATAAGTTATAATGTCAAACCCCGGTTCCAAATTTGATTTGAATTAAATAATTTCATCAAAATGAAAGTTAAAATATTAAAGGAGTGGAATGAAAATTTTCTTTTCATATAACTACCCTACTGCAAAACTACAACGTATAAGTTTGTTGTTGTTATTGCTTGTACACATTTCAACACAAATTATACTTTTTTAAAATATCTACTTTATATTTGAGGTTTGGTAAAGACATTTTACCACATAACTAGTATGTATACATGGATATATTCACTACATCAAACACCCATTTTTTTTATGTTCATACATTATTCGCCACATCACGACTACAAAAACACTATCACTCCCAATCATTAGCAACACCATTGCAATCCCAAAAAAAAAAAAAAAGAAGGAAGAACAAAATTGAAGCAGAAGAAGTAAAGATACGTAGATTCCCTCTTCTCTGGCTATTCAGTTTTTCTCTTTTATTTCGCGCTGCACCGTTTTCTGATTTTTCGATTTTCTTCTTCTTCTTCTTCTTCTTCGGCGTTCTAGATTATTCTACCGGTGTGTGCCATTGTGTGGCTATTTTTGGTGGTCGATTTTGCCTATTATGATTCTTCTCTTGCTGCTTCATCATACTGGTTTGCTTTGGTTCGGCGACATATTCAAATTGGTATAGTGGTGATGATTTGACTTTGGGGAGAAGATTTCAGATATTTGAGGAAAATAAAACCTTCAGAAGGGAGAGATAGAATTTGAAAATTAAAACTATTTTAATGGAAGATTTTTCCAACTATGCGACATATATTTTGTAGTCTGAGCTACCGTGTGCCAAGTTCGTAAACTTGTTTTTTTGTTTTTTAAACGATTTTTAGTGTTCCAAGTTATCATATGATGCCAAATTTCTCTCTACTTTATCTCTAATTACTAGCCTACCTCCACGGAAAAAAAAGAATAAATATGGATTCTACAATTTTAAAGAGTTTGGGTGTATGTGTTTGTTGGTGTGTGTGGGGTGGGGTAGGCAAAAGTAAGTACGCCGTCATCTTTAATCAAAATTCTTGGATTCATACCCTGAGAATGAAGTAGCCTTCGATAGTGAGCTCTTTACTCTCAATGTGGGACTTCTCGGTGCGAATCCAAATTAGTAAGCCTTAAGCTGGTACTGGCATAGAAAAAGTGTTCACATGAGTTTTATGCACACTAAAGCAAAGAACTATCCTTTATAAAAGTCATTTGACATGGTGAATAAAATCCATTTTGGATAAGAATGTTCAGGAAACTGTTGCTTCCATTGCATGTCAAGAGGGTGATTGATTAATTGATTCTAATTCTTGCTACACATTCAAATTGGGGAATAAAGGGAGGGGGGGAGTAAGTACGTCTTCATCTTTAATCAAAGTTCTCGGATTCATATCCTGACCTTCGATAGTGAGCTCTTCACTCTCAATGTGGGACTTCTCGGTGCGAATCCAAATAAGTCAAGCCTTAAAGCTGATACTGACACAGAAAAAGTGTCCACATGAGTTTTATGCACACTAAGAGCCTCGTTTGGACGTTTATGCCATGTTCGTCATAGCCTATAAGTTAAAAAAAAAAAATAAGTTGGGGTAGTCTAACTTATTTTTAACATGTTCGTTTTCACTTTTATGTCGCTTTTTAGATAAGCTAAGTCAAACGGCACGATTATTTTTTTGAGCTTATATTAAGACAAAACGACTTTTAAATCGGCCTGTACCAAACACTCAAAAAAGCCGAAAACGAACATAAAGCAGGATAAAGTTAACTTTAAGCCAATCCAAACGGGCTCTAAAGCAAAGAACTATCCTTTATAAAAGTCTTGAGATGGTGAATAACATCCATTTTGAATAAGAATGTTCAGGAAACTGTTGCTGCCATTGCATCTCAAGAGGGTGATTTGTTGATTCCAATTCTTGCTTTCCATTCAATTTTGAGGAATAAAGGGAGGGTTTCGCTACAATTTCCCAAAGAGATAGAATCTCACTAAACGGAAGGAAAAGGAGGGCTTCAATCCATTGCAATACGGTATCTTGGTATAAAGCGACGGTTTCCTCCAGCCGGACGGAGATTGGCTCTCGAGTGCAATGCTAGAAGGGAGTTTGACTACAAGATCCACTCGTTGAGCAGGGATAAAAATCAACCTCAATAATCCGACGATGCTGAGTGAAAAGGCCGTCACTCAATGAATAAGAGTTACTCTAGAGATTACGAACTAATTTTTCCCAAAAGCTCACATTGATATGAAGGGACTTTACCTGATGTCTCTAGAAACTCATCAAAATATTAATGCATGGTAACCAAGTTTATACCGCATCACTTTTAAAATTTTACTTGAATTTTAATTATATTCTCTTATACATATTACTTCTTCAAGAATTACGATTGATTAAAATAATAATTTCCTACCATACTGAACCTTCATTTATTACAAATCAAATTAAAACAAATAAATTGTCAAGCTTCTGAAAAATCCTAAGTGCTTATTATTATTTTTCCAGAGAAAAGCTTATTTTAGAGTCTATTTGACCAAGCATTTAGGGAAGTAATTTTTTCCCTAAATAACTTACCTTGGTCATGCACAAATTGCTGATGAAATATTGCAAAATTACTTTTGAAATTGATTAGCCAAATATAAACTGTGATTATCCAAGAATATTTTTGTGACGCCCATTTAATTTGTACAATTTTTTAGCAAAGTGGTTTATGATTTTGCCTCCCTGCTATTAATTATAGAACTTAACATCTGTATGTAAAAGTAAGCAGTTAGAGAGAGATATTCCTAGGCTGACATATACTATAAAGTATAAACACTGACCAGAAATATATTGCAACTGTTCGGAGTTCAGAACAACTTTTCAGCATTTGAAGAAACAAGATTGACTAAACAACCAGATGAAGTTTAATACATTTAAAATAACCATTTGCTTCTAGTTGATCATTCGGCAAACACATTTAAAATGTATCTCCTGTCATACAGGTAGTATTTGAAAGGATATTTGCCGCCAGGTTTTGGCCTGCCAGAAGACTTAACCCTTGAGACATCCATGGTCATTTGCAACTCCTAATCATCTTCCCTTTCAGGTGGAAGACCGCAAGGTAAAAGCATTTTCTGTACAAGCACAGATGGAGTTATGAGTTGACATAATGCATCCACACCAGAGATAAAGAAATGCAATATAAATTTGCCCTATCTTGCGCGAAATGGATGAGAACACGACAAGTTGTCAACTAGCCCTGAATTATTTACCTTTATTTTCTTCTTTAAGGTAGGGGTGTGTGGAGGAGAAGAGGGGGGTGGGGGGTGGGGGCAATGGGGAGCGAAACAGATAGGAAAACAAATTTGAAACAACAATAGCATGCGGTTGACATTCCAGAATTCGAATTTGCAAATATTGCAGCTTGATTCACCGCTCAGTAATATTTAACTTAGCAGCGGTACCCAATGGCTACTGAGCTTAACAAGAGTTACCATTATAACTGGAGGTAACAGCTCACTATAACTGCAGTATTTTCACCAGAGTTCAGATTTTACCTTTAAATTCATAAGAAAATTGAAGCCACATCAATATTTAAAAACACAAGAGAAGGGAGGTTATTCTCTTGATTGTGCAGAAAACTTCTCATCAAGAAGTAATTGCCACCTTATCTAGCCGCAAAAAAATCATGTTACCTTCCATTTGTCTGCTCACGACATCTCTAGCGAAAAGTTCTATTACCCTTTAAAAACAGAGCATACTGAAGAGGTATGCTGCATAACCAACACTGTTGATAAGACAGTGCATAGAAAATATACCACATAACACATCACAACACAAGGCCTACTTCTATCATATTTCTGTTGCCGAAGTCTAGTTCCTTCCTATTCACTTTGATGCTTCACTCATCACTTGACTTAGGTAGTTTTGTTTAACCTTTCACTCCCTCAAAATAGTGTAGCATTGGTACATGCTTTACTTATTATCTCATAAACCAAGTACTTTGGAACTTCTGTTTGCGTGGCAAAAGAAGGGTTTGTCTAAATCCTCCTTCAAAATGTAGAACATTATCCCTGTTGCGGCGGTGGATCATATGGAAGGAAAGAAATACTAGAGTTTTTGAAAAACACAGTTAATCGTAAGAACAAATGTATATTTTTGCTCAACTCTTGATGCAACATGGCATCAGTCAATATTTGGGTGCTGGATGCCATGATTGATTTTCTTAGTCTTCACTCTATAAATACATCTTTTTTGGTATATACTTTCCCGGTGGTCTTCACTGGCTTACATCAATGACATACATACATTTTCAAAAAACAATACTAGGTATATTCATCATGAACATGCATTTATCCACCTCCTATTGATGACACATTGGATTGGTCTAAACTTTAAAGCAATTTAATACATCAAACATTTAAAACTCCCGAAGTAAGCTTTCAGGTGCACACGCAACTGAAGTTCTAGCAAAAATAGAACTCTTCTATCCCATTTTATATAATCCCTCCATTTCATTTTATATGATGGTGTTTTACTGGAAACCAACTTTAAGAAAGAATGACTTCTGGCACATTCAAATAGTACTCTTAGGGATCGTTTGGCTGGAAACAAGTTATCCCAGGATAACTTATCCTGGGATTAGTTATTTCACCCTCCCACAGGGATAAAATAAAACTACAATCCTGGGATAATTATACTGCGATTTTATCCCAACCAAATGTGAGATAAACTCATCTCAAATATAATCCGGGGATTATCTATCCTTATCCCTCGTACCAAACGAGCCCTTAGAACTTGTTTCCTGATATTTCTATGACTGTAAAAGTATGTCATTAAGGTAAATTGAAAAGTCTCAAGTTAAAGAGTTTCCAAAATATAAAAAGGTCAAATTCTTCTAGGAACCAATTAAAAAGGAAAGGAAATCATATAAAATGTTACAAAGGGAGTAATAATTTTTGGATAAGTCAAACATTTTTTAACACTCTGGAGAGTCGATCAGTTTTTCGAAGACCTTTACTACAATTTTTTCAAATATTTTTTATATTTACAGTCAGATAAAGTTGTTATTATATTACTTTTTATATAGTTGCTAAATAAGTAAATGTTGTTTCTTCTAATTTAAGAATAGAAGTTTAGATTTCACTCTATTAGACGTAGTAATTTTCCTACTCCATGCTCTGTCAATTCTTTTCAAACATTGAAAGCAGTAAATTAGACAACCATGCATAGTCTGCATTATTACAGAATAAATTGAAACATGCACATTTGAGTAAGCCAGATATGGGCTGACCTTATAGAATCTTTCTTATGCTTCAGGTATACACTTACTAAGTACTTACTAGCCTTGAACAAGTTTTGGTCACTAGAGAATTTTCTCTAGTAAAATTAAAAGCGGCAACCCTCACGCTGATGGCCCAGTGGGTGGATTAATAAGAAAGTACGTGCCCAGAAGCAAATCCGGAATTTAAACTGCATTGAACCTCTTACATTTTTAGTATTATCGGTTTAGACCTAAGATTTGTTGCAATCATAGTGAAATTTTCCACATAAATTTGTACTCAACGTTGAAAGTACTGGGTTCAAATAAAGCAGATGTTATAGGGTTGTGTCCGCCTCTGTATGTGCCCCCAGCCTTGATGAAAGAAGTAGGCCTCATCCAGCTCTAGTCCTGTGTGTAGCCAGAATGTACCACAAGGCAGTGAGACCTAAACTAGTGCAGGAACATCTTCAAGTGAATGGGCAAATACTGACTAAGAGAGGCTTTCAACCTGACTATTACCTAATAGGCATCCAATGTAAGCTAGCATAATGATTGATAAAGTTGCCACAGTAAATCCTTGCTTACTTTAAGGATCTTAGCAAGTCCACCCTCACAAATCTACATGTTTGTGGTAAAACTAGATGGAACCTCCTCTACTTTTTAAGCCACAAAATTGCTTGAACTAGTGCCACTAAAGGCCTCCAGTTCCTGTCTCAAAGGCATAAGAAGCACCAAAACTATATCTGCAGCATCTGGAGCAACACCAGAACTTTCTACCCCTTGCACGATATTATCAAGCAATTTTACTGTTGATTTGCCTCAAACCATAATGTCTACGTACACTGTTCTCCAAATAATCCAACTATTTCCCTTTCAAATAGACTAAAATTTTATAAGAACTATCAAGTGACAAAAACCTGAAGAATCCATCAATCCAAAAAAGAGAAGAAAAGAAATCTTTAATGGCCTTAAATGATTGCACTCCACCTATTACAACATTTTGGCACCCTTTTGACCCTTTCCTGATGTTTTACAATATTCAACCTTCTTAATTTCTACGAATGCTTGTTGTATAAATTCCCTGCCTGTCATTGGCGATCCGAGTAACATCTATAACAAGTGGTCTTCACAGGAAGGTTCATGAAAGCACACCTTGTTTATTTAGCTAGTATTTCTTCTGATCTTTCAGTTAAGCTCAAAGCTCAAAAATTTGGAACCTTTGACCTCACTCTCTCTGGATAGAATCGATCTAGTTACAATTAGGTTTGCCATTATAATATTAACAGAGAGTCCAAATGGAGCTTAACAGTGAGCAGGAAGCCAGACCCCTCTTCTAGTTCCATCTAGTTTAGACTTTTTTAAGACGTCAGCCCTTCAAATTTGGACTAATGGACCCGTTTTGGCGGCTCTCAGAAAGTACTTTTCTTAGAAAGAGGAACTCATCAAATTGGGAGGATAAATTTTAGAAACAAAGACAGGAGAACAGATATTCTTCATTTTCTTTTGAACAAACATTGACTTACTTCCTTTTTCTTTTGGAAACAGGTAAAATACAAACATTGACATAATACTTTCAATGTGTCTTTTCTTCACCTGCTACTTCTGGGTTTCTCTTTTGCTTTTCTCTCCTACTCCATATTTACTAAAGCAATCGGATGAGATTGAACAACAAACTGATTATTTTTGTGGTTGATTAACTGAAAATGAAAATCAAGTTTGCATTGAAGGAATCTTTCAGTGACCTTGTTTTAATTACATGATATCTAATCTGAGCCATCAGATTAATAATGTTGTTATTGTATATTGGAGATTTAATTACTAACTTCAACTGCACTTTGATGTTAATATCTGCAATTAGATGTTAATAGTACTAAGTCCAGATATGTTAGGTAATTTTGGTATTTATGGTAATAGCACTGCACTTCATAGAAGTGTATTTCGCTTCTCACTTTTTGACTAAAGGCCCATAGGCATAGTCATTTGTTTATGATACTACTGTCAGCCAGTTGACATAACATCATGAAACACTGAACCAAAAGCTCACTGAAAATTCTCTATGGAGAATCAATGGTGCACCAAAGTAGCCACAACAGCTCATGGCAGGGGAGTTCGGAAGCATATTAGAGGGTGCTGGAATAACTTTGAGGCAGATATGGGCTTCATATTGGTAATGAAAGGAAAATAAAGTTTTGGGAAGATGCATGGTTGGGCCACACTCCTCTTAAAGAGCAATTCTCGGATATTTTTAGAATATCAACTCAGCACAATGTAGTAACTGCAGAAGTTTATTCAACACAAGGTTGGAATCTCTTTCTTAGAAGGAATGTAAATGATTGGGAAATAGAACGAGTATGTCTTTTTCTTCAGCTCCTAAGCAACATAGAGTTGGACTGCAACAAAACAGATTCTATCAGTTGAAAGGGGCATCCCAAAGGTCTCTCTACTGTCAGAAGCTGTTACAGAAGCTGTTACAGGAAACTGGTATCAAGTAACAACAGGGGTTTTTGGCCTTGGCAAAAAATTTGGCTTAGCAAGGCCCCTTTGAAGGTCTCTAGCTTCTCTTGGATTGTGGCTAGAAGGGCTTGTCTCACTCATTCCAACCTCCAACAGAGGAAAATTCAGCTTTGCAGTAGGTGCCACATGTGTGAAGAACAATATGAAGATGTAGGCCACCTCCTTTTGCACTGTAGAGTTACTACTCAGATGTGGGAGCATGTTTCTGTCAATCTTACACATGTCCTGGTCCATGCCAAAATCCACGAGGGAGCTACTGCAATGGTGGAACAAAGAAGGAATGTACAAGATTTCGAATACCATCCCTCAAGCTATATGGTGGACGGTTTGGCTTGAAAGAAACGAAAGAATTTTTGAAGACCATAGGAAAAATTTGCAGTTCTTAAACAAAGATGTCTTTTTTTGGCTAGCTTTTTGGTGTAACCTGATTATTGTACAGGATGTGGATGCAATTTTAGATATAATTCAGGATCTGCAAGATCTGTAGTTAGGTTTTATTGCACTGGCTTAGTGCAAGCTTTTTGTATACGCCGGTTTACGGCCTGTTTATGAAATGAAATACATTTACTTCATTTAAAAAAAATAAAAATAAAAAGCATGTGCTCTTAGTATTAATCAAGGTTCCAGCATCAACTCCAACACTATGTTCAATCAGTTCTGGAAATCCAACTAAAACACACAAGATTGACAAAATCCATTGATCACTTTATTACGTGCCCATTTACCTTTATCAGATAAACCCTTCTTTTGAGATTTTGGCAAAAGATGCATTGTTCACTGTTTGACTTCAGAAATAGAATTCAACTTATATGAAATAAAATCAGTTTATTGAACGACAAATGGATGGTGCTTGGTTAATAGCTGTTCTTTTAGTGGTAGGTAACGTATTAGACTACAATATGGCAGCTCGAAGCACCGTAATGCATCTTTTTGCGACTAATTCCGTTCCAAACAAATCTATACTAAAAGAATTGTCAGTCGATTCAAACATCAAACTCAACAGTAAGAACCACGAAACCCACAGCAAAAACACAAAACCAGAAACACTATAAAATGCAAACCTGCATAAAGTTGTAGCGTTCCCTTCCGATGGATTCATTTTCTGCTATGGCAAAATAAGCCAACATTGGATAGTGGCCGACATATGACGCGTAGCTATCACGTTGAATGTTTACTGCCCATTCACTACGCCAAAAGAAATAGTTAAATTTAGACAGTTACTATTACAATAATAACTAATTGGGATAATTACAGCCCAATGCCTTTGGGTGATCTAATTTAAAACATAGTCAACAAATATATAGGTATTGTAATATTTATACTTAAATATGCATATAATATACATAAACTATGTGTATAATACACATAAATACCATCCGTATAATGTACATATCAGTGTATTGGTTTTGTATATTTGGGCTAGCACCAGTAAATAAGTTTGGCCGAAGGTACATATGCGTTAGTTTCCCTAATTAATTTAACAAAAGAAAAGAACGAAAACGCGTCATTGTCGATAAATAAAAGAAGATATACATATATGTAAAATAAAGGAAAAGAGGGAAACAAACAATCTAGTCAAGTCGGCATGTCCAGTTCCAACATATTTAGCTTGCAAGTGCTCAAGCTGCGAGTTGATATTGAACCTGTCACTTGCCTACACCCAATTAACAAAACAAACAGTAAATAGTTGGGGTTCTCGATGGAAGAAACAGACTTCAGGGTTTTAAAAGAAATTTTAGTTTTTCAATTAGTAGCAGATATGTGTGTGTGTGTGTATGATCTGAACTACAAAAATTGAACTCAGGAATTTCTTCATACCTGCATCTTTTCAGAAACCAACTGAGAGAAAAGGGGAAATCGAGAAGCAGTTGTGTTATATGGAAGATTACAAAACAGGGTCAGGATTATTGACATGCCTGTACGAAATGTATTCCTGTCTAATGGGCCGGGCTGGCCCGAGACTGACCAGGTCCAAACCGGTAGTGGCCTGGCCCGGACCAGCCCACAACCCGGCGGGCTCCAATTTTTATGACACAGTCCCTTGACAGGTAGTGATTGTTTGGTAGGTAGCTAAAATTATCTCAGAATTATAATCTTGGGATTAATTTATCCCGCCTTTTGAGATTATTTTATCCCAAATAATCCCAACCTTAGTGGGATAAGGTGGGATATCCCATCTTCGGATTATCTTCATTTTGTATGTGTTTGATAGTAGGATAAATTTGGACCGATAAATTTATACCTCCTACCAAACAAGTTACAAAAAATTAGTGCTGGGATATTCCAACCTATACCATGCACCAAACGACCCCGTATAGTACAAATTGCTAGCACTTTAGTTTCTTCCAGATAAGGAACTTTAAAAAAATGTACGCACAATTAATT
Source organism: Lycium ferocissimum (assembly GCF_029784015.1). Taxonomy (NCBI): domain Eukaryota; kingdom Viridiplantae; phylum Streptophyta; class Magnoliopsida; order Solanales; family Solanaceae; genus Lycium; species Lycium ferocissimum. The sequence continues at coordinate 4,641,645 of NC_081343.1, read as the reverse complement.
GTGTAAACCTGATAATGCGAGAAAATCATCAAAATGATCCTAAATGTACAAGCTTTGGCTCCATTTGATCCTTAATATATAGGCATAAGTCATTGACGGGCCTTTAAAGTTATCCATAGGTTCCACTTAGACACCTCAACTCAAACTTGTACTTATTGAACACCTCCACCACTCCGGATTTGAACCACTTAAATACCTTTTTGACAACTAGCTAAAATTATAAAGTGTGTGTATTGAACTGGCAATGACATGCCAGAATGTCTAATTAGAAGATGACATGTGGCATTTGGGCCACAATAATAATTAAAGGATGAATTATGAGAAAAGAAAAAAAGAAAAACTAATTAATTTTTTAAAAAAAAAAAAAAAACTATTTTCATTTTGCCCACCTTTCTTTTCGTTTGCCCGCCACGACCCAAACCGGAACCCGGCGACGGCACTGCCTACCTACCGATTACCACTAATCATGCTATCATATCATAATCATAAACAAGAGTAGACCTCGAGGGTCATCAAATGGAAATCTACTAAATCATAAGAGAAATACGCGTGGATGAGCCCGAAAAGAAATACTATCTGCATCGACAAAAACTATGCAAACCGACAAGGCCGTCGCCATGAATACTAGGGCCGGGGCTATGACTAACGTTCGACTAAACCAAGCAAGCTTTCTCGGGTGTATGACATAATAAGATCGGACAGGCTCCCATACGCCATGCACACAAAAATATAACGTGACTAATAACACAACAACAACTTTGACCAATCAGTGTCGGTTGAATAAAGCAACCTACGGGGACGGATCATCAACTTGTTACTCGAACGGGCTGACATGAAACAAAAGTGACATCGGTACGGACGCATGGCCAAAGTACATTATCAAGCACATAGATAAAATGAATGCAACGAGTTGCCTCGCGGGCCAAAATATGCATAAAGCGTGCGAAGAGGAAGGGGTCATCCATATATATGCGTATATTTCAAGCCTCTCGCGGGCATCATCATCAATGTGACCCGCCGATTGATCGGGTAGTGTGCGTATATAACCCCGTCACCTTCCCTATACCCCATATATATATATATATATATATATATATATATATATATATATATATTACATAAACGCGTATATAACAGGGGTCATAGGTCTGTACGTATATATATAATATATAATGCAATATATGAATATGATAAAAGTACATCCTGAATCTGTCGGAGTGACATAAGGGTTACACCTCCGAACATCGTTATGCAAATCTTCACCAATAAGTGACTCTACGAATCATATTGAATAAGAAGAAGACTTACTAAGAACAATATTCTACATGAATCAACTGGAACATTTAGCTTAAGAATAGGATCTATGGAATAACGTTACGTTTACGTTTCGTTCATAATTCATGCCAAAAGAAGGAAAGTTAGCCTTAACATCGTCGTCAACACAATCCCACAACGAATCCGTCGAACTAGTACTCCAATCCTATAATAGGGAAGGAATTTGTAAGCTTAGATGGTACTAGTATATCACGTATATCAAACAAAAATTGATTCTGAAACATGAACTTAAACCCTCATATACGTAAGATAGGCATGTCTAGTATCGTATAACCTCAAAGATAGTCCAAGTGTCCAAGACTAGGACAACTAACATACGACGAATCTCAACGTATCAAACTTCGAGGTGTAACAACATCGTCCCCATTAAAATCAATTTTCTTGTGTCTTTTTTTTTTTTTTTTTTTGGTTTCTGTTAGATTTGATTCTTTCTTTTCTTTTGTGTAAAGGAATTCCTTTAATTTTTAATATAGATGTTCTTTCCCAATAAATTCAAGTGGTGGTCGTCTAACCCCTTATTTTTTTATCTTTTTTTTCTTTATTTGATTTTTAAATCGGATTATTTTGTGGTTGTAGTTCATTTTTTTCAACCAGAAGAGAGGGAGGGAGAAAGAAATAAAAAAGTGGTGGCGGTCTCCATATTTTTCGGCGAACAAGATAACAATGGTGGGGTTCGCCGGAGATTTCCCCGAATATGCTTTTTTTGAGGCATTTTTTGCCTTGTGTTCTATACTGGACTGATTTGAATGATATGGAAAATGGAACTGAGTTTAAGAACTATGTAAATGGGTTGAGGTTGGAAATAACGAAGGTTAATTATATGAGTTTCGTTAATGGAGTTGAAATTACTTACCCAGATTTGTATTACAATGATTGGCTTGTTGTTCATGGACTACAGAGTTTGATTCCTTTACCTGATGAAATTGAATTTAAAAAATGTAAAGAGGGTCGGGAAGTAAAAATAGGGTGAAGAAGTTGCTTTTCCTTTTTTTGATTAAGTTTTTTTTTTTCAAATATGAATAAAAAAGTTCTTTTTAATTATTTTCTTTGCCAAGTGTCAATTGAAGAAAGAGAGGTGAAGTTTTTTCAGAAAAAAAGAAGGAAAAATACTATTTCAGGCTCAGTCAGGCCCCCAAGAAATGTGAAGAACACTTTTTTCGCCACATTAGCATTTTGTGTTTAAGAGGTACGTGTTTTGAACAATTTAGGTGTTCAATACGTACTAGTCCTAGTTAAAAAGTACTCTTTTTGAACATGCATAAAATAGGAGGTTTCTGAACAAATAATTTAAACCAAACCTCACTTAGGAATACGGGTGTCAAGTGGGCTAGTTTTTCCCACTAACGAACTAGCCTGATATCGGTATTGGCCCGACCCAAGACCGCTAAGGGGAGGGTAAGGTAGTGTCACGACCGAAAAACTAAAGCCATGAAGGCACCTATTGCCGACCGCTAGGTAAGACAAAAGATTAACAACTGATTCATTGGAAGTAAAATAAGTGGAAAGTAAAATGGAAACACGAAATATCCATAAATTAAATTTATATAATAATCAGAATGCGCAAACAACCCGATATACCATCCAAGACTCGATAATGTGTACAAGAGCTACTAAGAATACTAACATAAGCCTGAAACAATCAAATACACTATCTAAAATGTAAAAAGATATAATTAAATAAAGGTAGAAAGAGATTGGCGCTGCAGATCATCTAGGCAGCTCATCACTAGATCTCCTGAATCAACATCCTCAGACTCAGACCATTTCGCAGGACCCACTCGTATTTAGAACAGAATCTGCACCACAAGGAGTGTAGCAAGTGTAGTATGAGTACGGAAGCACGTGTACCCAGTATATGTCATAAAGTAACAGCGAAAGAAGTAGTGACGAAGGTATTAATAAAAGTCTTCTTTACCCTTACCGGTTTACCTTAACTCGAGCCGATCGATTAACAGGGTAATAAATTATCAATTACCAAGTAAAGTCAAATAGTCAATTAATCAGATAAGCAGCTACGCTTAATTCCTTCAGAGAATTTAGTAATAGGTCCAGAACATCTCAACAAGATCAAATAGAGATAAGCCACGAATATAATGCAACTCGTTGCGGGCGTGCAACCTGAGCGAACCATAATACTATGCAGGAAATGTGTTTACGAGGTCACCAAATCTCCGATAGACATAAGTCCAAGCTGAGAGAGTCATGAGGTCCATATACTGCCGGAACCATTCCCCTTCGGCTTACACACCTTCACCGAAACCATTTCCCTTCGGCTTACAAACAATTCGCCGAAACCATTTCCTTTTGGCTTACAAACATTCGCCGAACCATTTCCCTTCAGCATATCACAATTTCAGTGCCGACGATCTCCACGTGCTCAATGTATCCTCATATCTGATCTCATGTTAATGTATATGCATGATACTCCATATAAGAGAGTGAATATCTCAGCAATCTGAACTCAATGAGTTCATCAATAATCCATACTTAATAGCCAACAAGTTCAAGTAAGTTCATCAGAAATTTCCAGACTTAATAGCCAACACGTTCATCAGTAATTCCAGACTTAATAGCCAACCAATTCATTAACATGTTCATCACAAGTTTATGAGATTTATTAAAGTACCAATTATAATCAACTAGTGAAATATAAGACAAGTAGCACATAACATCTAATGCCCACATGTTTTGGCATTCCTGGGTCACGACCCATAGCTACATAGTACACTATTATCCATATCATGTCTCAGTACTCGTACTAATGCTCTTCACATCACGAGTACGAGAACCCCCATTATGCCATTACCCCTTATTATTTCTATTTTAAACATTACTCAACATAAACGTTCCTCAAACGAAGTCTAGAATTCTTAACATACCTCAAATGCCGAGCAAACGCGCCACGAACGTCAAGAAATCGCCTTTTCTTTCCGAATCACCTCGGAACGCTCCCAATCAATCAAATATGGACATTACATAAGTAAACAAATTTGTAAACACCATATTGCTATACTTTAATTCAGAACCTAAAAACAAACTCAAAAAGATAACCATGAGCCCCTAAGGTTAAAATCGTAATAATGTCACAAAATCAATTTATTCATAACCCATAGGTTCTAAATCTAGAAAATCAACCAAAACCAACTATAAATTGACCTCCAATTAAAGGAATTACAAGTTCTCAACTTTGGGGCTCAAAATCTTAATTTTTACTACCCAAACACGAATAAATACGTTAGGTTGCACGACCTACTTCCTGTCCTCTGCAATATCCAATTTTCTCCTAAGGATGGAACACGTTCCTTTACCTGTTCTATGCTAGCATCTTGCAGAGTATAAATTGCAGGCAAGTAAAGAACACAATGATTTTTACGTGGAAACCACTCGGCTCACAAGGGAGATAAAAAACACGACCTATACCTCTGTAGGATTTTCCTCAAACTCCGCTACAACAGTGAAGCCTCTGCAAATTCAAGTTACAATCCTTCTAACCTAAGAGCTAACCTCTAATCCCTATCTTACTAATCAACCTCTGACTAGCAAGCAACCTTTAAGTTGATCCCCAACTTGAAGTTGAATTTACAAGGTTTTGTAACTATTGTAATGCTTATAATAAAACGGATAAAGATACAACTCGATAAACAACCTAATACAAATTTTCTAGACTCAAGAATTGTAAAATATAAACTCTATTCTACAGCTTCTTAAATCATCTTCTCGTACTAGGAATGCATACCTTGATATATCTTTTGATCGCTCAATATTACGAATTCTCTCTTTGTGGGTGCGCAAACCTTCTTCTTGGTGAGACTTTGGTATTTATAATAATGAGTCCACAGTAGGTCGGCAAACACAAAACTCTCTTCGAGTAGGCCCATGAGATGTTAGGGTTTGTGTTGTATTTGGATTCTTGCCTTGTTGAGTTTGCTTCTTGTCTGGGTAGAAGTCTTACTAATCCCAATAAATATGATAAGGAAATCTTTATACTTGACCGCCAAGTCTTTACCATAAATCTGCAAATCCTAATTGTTGTAGGTCTTGCTATGGAATATGTTCACGAACCTGTTTCATTCACCTGGTTCGTCTACCTCTGAATCTCTGCCCTGTCGGAGACGGAACATGTTCACAAACCTGTTTCATCATCCCCTTCTTGTTCATTCTTGCAACTCTATCTTGAGCCTGATTTTTATATGGATAATGGAATATGTTGACAGACTTGTTAAAGGATTAAATTAGTGAAAAAAAAGCTATCTTCTCTCTCTTCAAAAATTAAAACCCTAGTGGTCTAACCCTAATTTCATCGGCCGCCGATGGCCATTTTGGCCGGTGGGCAGCCTCAACCTGGGGTTGTTCCACCAAATATACCTCATACACAGCCCAACCACACGGTAGAACACCATAACAACATACATGCTTAACCTATTTTGCCTAACCCCACGAATGAAGCCTCTACATCCAAAAACACAACCCCCAGCCAAAACGTTCGTAATAATTTGCCTAGCAGAATCAACTATGCCAACCTTTTGAAGCCAAATTTAGGAACAAATATACCCAATATACCTCTAAAACCAGTTACTTTCATCAATGGAGAACCCCATGTGGAATAAAATTCTAAGGAAGTCAAGCAACTAATCATGAAGGAGAACTTACAATATGTTGTACTAGGTAAGTTCTCATATGATATAATAGATATTAAGGAACCAAGGACAGCTGTTCCGGATCAATGTGGCATCAAAGGTAATTGCGTTATTAGTCTCATAGAAGGTAGATACATATGGATGAGATTATCTTTCTTTGGAGGATAATATTGAAATGCTATCTACACCTGCTTATTACATCAAAGTTCATTCAAGATATTGTCAAATGAGGCCAATGATATGGAACCCTTGGTTTAAACTAGATGAGGAAACTTCTATAGCAATTGCATGGATAGGTTTTCCTGAACTTCCTCCAATTTTTTTTGCAAAAGAAGTAGTCTTTTCTTTGGCATCTGCAGTTGGCAAACCTTGACAGTTGATTTAGCCACTACAAATAAAACAAGTCCTAGCTGCTCAAAAGTTAAGGTGGAGTTAGATTTATTAGCAACACACCCTTAGAGGATTCATATATCAGTAAAGGATGAACAAACAGGGAAAGTGCATTCAAAATGGGTAAGAATCAATTAAGATTTCTTACCTAAGTAATGCAATCCCTGCAAATTACAGGGTAATGAGGAGAAGGAGTGCAGAGCTTTACACCCAAAACTGGAGAAATAATATAGAGAGGAGATGAGGAAAGAAACCATGACGGAAGTGGGGACAGCAGCCAATCAGAGGAAAATATTAACAAGTGGGAAGGTACTAGGCAATGTGCAAGCAAGGAAAGAATGGATGCAGAGAAGGAAGAATAAATACATTAAAGATGCCAGTGGAGTAATAATTGGGGAAGTAGGGGAGTCAAACAATCAGAAAGAAGAAATAAAGTTGGATACTCATAATGCCTTTGATGTCTTAGGCAATGTTGATAATGCAGACGTTACAGATAAGTCTGAAGAAGAAGGGACTAAGGAAATTGATGATGCAAATATTCCAGATGTTGCTAAAGATGGGGAGACTAAAGAAAAAGATGATGCAGAGGTGGCAGTTCCAATGCTAGAAGATAAAGCGAGTGATGATGCACCTGCACTTCCAATGATAGATGACAAAGAGAAGTAGATTGTTGTGCACTTCCAATGATAGATGACAAAGAGAAGTAGAATGAACAACAATCAAGCCCTGCAAAAAGTAAATCATGGAGTAGGGGAACAAACAAAAGACAAGGTACATCAAAGTGAAAGTAAAGGCTCATCAAAGGGGATGGTGAATCATACACAAACAAGTGGAAGTAATACCTCAGGAAAAAGAACAGCAGTGGAGAAGAGTGACATTAATAAGATAGAGATGCACAAAGATGATGAAGAGGAGGTGATCTCAAAGGGCAATGACAATAATGAAGATCTCCAGATAGCAAGGTATAGTGCATCTGCAACAAAAACCAAGAGTGTAAGTTCTCAAAAAAAGAATCAAAGTACAACAAAAACACAGTAGTCACAGATGGATGAGGCAAACAAAAACACAGTAGTCACAGATGGATAAGGCAACTTCTTCAAATGAAATACAGAAAGAGAATATAAATGCAAATTCTCAAGGTCAGTGAGGAAGCATTCAAAAGAAAGGGAATGATAAGGCCAATAAGAATAGTTCAGAGGCATCAAAGGCAGCTCAGGTGAAGGATACATGACAAATAATATAGGTTGAGGCTAAAATTCCAGATAAAAAGAACGTCAAGGCAGAGGCAAAGGATCTAGGTGTTCATCCTATAAGTCATATCATGCAGTCTGTTGCTAGGGGAAACCTATCTCCTAAGCAGGTGGAAAGAGGCCTAGGAAGGGGCAAAAAGAAGAGCAACAGAGATATAAGTGTTCCACCAAGTGGTGGAGTTCAAACAAGAAGGAATCATAATAAATCTAGTAATCCATGATGAATGCAATCATATGGACTATAAGATCAGTTAAAACTATGGAGGCTTTTCCAAGGTTGATTAAGATGCATCAAAAGTATCATTTTGGTTTCTTTGGTTTATTAGAACCTTTCCAAGATGCAGACAAGTTAGAGGAGTACAGAAGGAGAATAGGGTTACAACATGCTTTTAACAACAATTTTGCTAAGATTTGGGTTTTTGTGGATGATATGTTTGAGGTACTAACTGTTGTGGATCATCCACAACAATTAACTCTCAAATTGAAGATTCAAGAAAGCATGGAGGAGATGGTTGTCTCATTGGTGTATGCAAAGTGTACTCAAGTTGAAAAGAATGGAACTAGGGGAATCCTTAAAGGATTTGGCTCTCACAACTCATGTACCATGGATGATAGGTGGTGATTTTAATGTCATTACTTCAGAGGAAGAGAAATATGGAGGTTTATCACCACTATGAATGAAGTATAGGATTTCAAATGTTGTATTCAAAATTGTGCATTATTTGACCGAGGCTTTAATGGAAGTAAATTCACTTGGTGGAATGGTCAAAGTCGAGAAGATTGTATTTTTAAGAGATTAGGCCATACAAGATAAATACCCTGGATTGAAGGTGTCACATTTAATAAAAACAGGATCAGATCATGTACCTTTGCTAATATCTTATTCAGGGGAAACTGAATTTCTCAAAAAATCATTTAAGTTTCTCAATTTCTGGGCTAAACATGATACATTTGTGGACACAGTGAAAGAGCATTGGAAAGAAAATTTCATGGCTAATCCTTTCACTCTTTTCCATTACAAATTGAAGAAAGTGAAAGTTGCTTTAACTCGGTGGAGTAAGGACACTTTTGGGAACATTTTTCAGGAGATTGAGATTTGGAAGATGTGGTTAAAATTCATGAAATTCAGTTTGAACTTTAGCCAACACCTTCAAATAGGGAGAGACTACACAAAGTACAAGTTGACTTGAACAAATATTTGCGTTTAGAGGAAGAATTTTGGAAGCAAAAGGCAGGAATACAATGGTTCAAGGATGGGGACAGAAATACTAGGATTTTTCATGCTTATGTGCAAGGAAGGAGGAAAAGGTTACAATTGAGAAGAATACAAGATCAGAATGGTAATTGGATAGAATCTAAAGAGGATATATCATAAGTAACAATTAGGTTCTATTCAGGGTAGTTCACTAAAGAAGAGGATCCAGATGATTTTGAGATCTTGGATCATGTTCCATATATGGTTAATGAAGAGAAAAATAAGTTCATTGGTGAATTGCCAACTGAGGATGAAATTAAGAAAGTGGTAATTAGTTTGAATGGAGAAAGTGTTGTTGGACCAGATGGTTTCAATGGAGTCTTCTATCAAGCTTGTTGGGATGTCATAAAGGAGGATGTTACCAACATTGTTAAGGCATTTTTTTTGTGGAGCTAAATTACCAAGATTTATTACACATACTAATCTGATTTTATTGCCTAAGAAGGATATAATCAATACCTTCTCAGACATGAGACCAATTAGTTTGAGTAACTTTATGAAAAATGGTTTTCAAGGTTGATTTATGAAAGAATAGTGGAGGTTTTGTGAAAGGTATTGATTATATCCTTCTTAGGCAATAAAATCAGATTAGTATGTGTAGTAAATCTTGGTGAAGAAGTATAGAGAAGAATGTTCTACTTACTCAAGAGATCAAGTATAGTGGAGAATGTTGTAGTTATAAAGCTAGACATGGCTAAGGCATATGCAGGGTTTCTTGGATGTTCCTGACCAAGGTACTAAGCAAGCTTGGATTTTCTGAAGTTTTGATTGATATGGTTTTCAGGCTTGTTAGTAGCAAATCGGTGTTAATTAATAGGACATGGCTTTAGAGGAGTCAAACAAGGGGACCCTTTATCTCCTACTTTGTTCAATCTAACTGCTGCGGTGTTGACTAGAAATCTTAATGCTTTACATCATATTCCTCAGTTTAAAGGTAATGGTATGCCTAAATGGAGTCCTAAGGTGAATCATCTAGCTTATGCTGATGATATGATCATTTTCTCTTCAGCAGATGTGTTTTCTTTACAGCTAGTTATGGAAATTTTGAGAAAGTATGAGAAAACATCAGGACAGAGGATCAATAGGGAGAAGAGTGCAATTTACATGCATAAAAGTGTCCCTGGAGATGTGAGCATCATAATAGAAATTGTCACAGGAATTGGTAAAAAAGATTTTCCTTTCACCTACTTAGGTTGCCCTATATACCATAGTAGGTGAAAGAAAGATTTTTTCACAAACATTCTAATGAAAATAATGAATAGACTATAAAGATGGAAAGGGAAACTTTTATCATTTAGGGGTAGAGCTATTCTTATTAAGCATATGTTACAAAGTATGCCAATCATTCTGTTATCTGCAGTGAATCCTCCTATAGGTGTAATCAAACAAATGCATAAAATGTTTGCCCAATTTTTTGGAGAAATACAGTAGGAGGGAAAAGTAGACACTGGTCTTCATGGAATCATCTATGTTTACCAGTAATGGAAGATAGAATGGGGTTTATATCATTGCATGATGCATCTGTGGCTCTATTTTGTAAATTATGGTGGAATCTGAGAACTAAGCCATCATTATGGAGTGCCTTTATGATCAATAAATATTGTAGAAAAGAAAATCCTGTGATTGTTTAGTGGAAATATGGATCTCAAACTTGGAAGAATTTGTTGCAAGCTAGAGATCTTATAGAACATCATATTTGGTGGCAAGTGGGTATGGGAAATTCCCAATTCTGGTTTGATAATTGGACAGGAATGGGTGCTTTGTAAGAAGTATATGATGAGGATGTTCAAAATGTTTCAGGAGTAGTGGTACGGGGGCAATGGAATATGGAGAGATTGAAAGAATTATTGCCTGAGACATAGTGCAACATATTATCAACACTATCAGACCTACAATGGTAGAAGGGGAATGGACAAGCCATGGTGGATACTGGATACTAAGGGAGAATTTATAGTGAAGTCAACATGGGATTATGTTAGATTGAGAGGGCAAACTATGGATGCTTACATATAGATTAAGGGGTTGCCATTCAAGATATATTTTTTCCTACGGAGATACTGGAAATATAAGATACCAGTGGATGATGTTTTGAATAAAATGCATTATAATATAACATCCAGATGTTGGTGTTGCTCAAATCCAAGGAAGGAGACAACCCAACATTTGTTTGCTACATATTATGCATGCAGCTAACAGGACGTAGTCCTACTTTTCTTCAATTGCAGGTTTGAACATGGAAGGATTACCATTACAACAAAGAGTTGTAAAATGGTGGACTGCACTAGTCAAAGGGAGACTAAAGATGATTTTCAGGTTATTTCTGCTATCATTATTTAGGAACTATGGAAGAGAAGGAATGCAATCAGGCATGGAGGGAAAAGATCAGTTGGAAGAGTTATACTAAGTTTTTGCAACTATATGAAGACTGGTTATGATCAGAAATCCATCAATCACATAGGTGCCACACAGATGGGAGGAATTGATTAAAATGCTAGAGGAGGGAGGCACTAGACTAAAGGTTACAAAGGTTGTATGGAAATTTCCACCAGAAGGATGGTTGGTGTGCAATACAGATGGAGCCTCAAGGGGAAATCCAGGAAAAAGTGCTTATGGTTTCTGTTTGAGGAATACAAAAGGGAATTTGCTATATGCTCAAGTAGCAGAAATTGGCATCACTACAAATATAGATGCTGAGGTGATGGCAATTCTAGAAGCTATGAAGTATTGTGGAGTCAAAGGACTAGATAATATCATAGTTCAACCGGCTACGAAATGATTATAAAATTTTGGAGGAAGCTAGAAGCCATCATGGGGAGTTGGTACTTGGATTGAAGAGATAATGGAACTAAGAAGTACTATGACTATGACTATCACTTTCACTCATATTTTTAGAGAGGGGAATAAGCTAGTTGATGCTTTGGCAAACCAGGCTTTAGATGAAGCCTCATTTCAATGTCAGGATTTTCAGGGGCTAAGATCAATTTGTAGAAGGATTCTCAATAGTGATAAGACTCAGATTCCCTACTTGAGAATAAGGACTAGAAACTAAATTAGGAGGTTGATAGTTTGGGAAACTAGAGAAAGGACAAAGGATTAAATTTCATCATCATGTTCAAATCCAGATGGAGGAAAACATGTTGGTATTTTTTACTAACACTGTTTTCTTTTTTGCAGGGTTCTAAACTAAACAATTCAAGATACACAAGGGTAAGGGTTACTAGAACACAACATCAAAACAACAACACAAGGTTTTATACAGATACAATAGCACAAGCAACTAAATAGCTGGAGACGTCATCGGAGAAACAATGGGTCAAGTCCAAAATGTTCTTTTGAGAAAAGAAAAAGCAACAAGGTTCATATACATAGATAAATCAATACAAATCAAAGATGGAATTGAAGCTAATAGCACAAAAGCAAGCAAGAAAGGCTAGTTGTTACCTACCTCAGCTGAAGAAGACCAAGATCAAATAACAAATGGTTATGATTGAGTTCCCTCTTCAGATTAGACTTATACTCATCATTAGAGGGAGATGATTCATTCAACAGTGCGAGTCATCTCAACTGAAACGACGAGGTATAGATCAGAGTTTCAAGCCTAGGACTCAGATTGCATCATTTAAACATCACCTGAGCTACATATACAACACCAGAGCGGAAGAGTCTAGAGAGAGACAAAGAAATGAAGAGAGAGAAGCGGCCGTGTTTCTAGGGCAACAAAAGATATTTGGACAAAGCATATATTTGTTGTCTTTTTGTATATTCTTTTATTTTGATTTTTGTATTTTTGGTTTTAATGGACCCAGTTTTGGGCCATTTTGAACTAGTTTTTTTGGACTAGATTTTCATATTAATAAAAAGGCCTGACCCGGCCTCCAAAACTTATATAAAAAAATGTTGACAGAACTGTTTCATTGATTATGTGGTGCTTTGTGTCTGTCTTCTTCTTCTTTTTCATTCATATTTATTCCATGATTGAACAAATCTTGTCTTCAGCTTTGTCTCACCATGTGACTCTGATTATGTTCTTGCTCCGTATTGGAACATGTTTGTAGACCTGGTTTATATGATTTGTTTGCAACTCTATTCACTTGAACAAAATAGACCTGAGTCATCTTTATCATTTCTGCTTCATAATCTCTTCTCATCCATTCATCAACTGCATCTGATGACTCTTTGTGATAGAACATGTTTTCATGCTTGTTCTATTCTTCTACTGAACTGCTTTGGGACTGAGTCATCTTCATCTTATTAAACAGGTTACTTGTCTGCATCTGTCTCTGTGATGGAACATGTGTTTGGCTAATTCCAGTCACTATGTGCTTTCACCATTTCACTTGTTTTACCTTGACACACATATGTTGATCATCTGTGTTCATGTGTCTGCATTTGTCTCTGCTGCTTCTTTGCACCAGAATATATCTATGGACCTGTTCTATCCATCTTGTGATGTATGCTATTTCAGGCCTTTTATATTGTCTGGAACCTCTTCTTCATCTCAGTCATCTGTCCAGCTTTGTTCAATTTACCTTGTCCATTATCACGTGCATCTAGACTTGGTTTCTTTGCATTGTAGGTTCATTTTGTCAATCATCAAAACTTGACATATGACTTTATGCCAGCAAATACTATAACCAACAGAATTAATCATGGGAACTACAAAAATAAAGATTAGAATCTTACCCTCTATTCGAAACAAGAAAAACTCCGCGAAAGTCACCCAAATTGGAGCTCTAGAACCCAAGATATGATGAAAATACCAAATGGACAAAATTTGAATTATTAATTCAGCGATTTCCGCTTTCGGGGGCAAAAACTCACACCAACGAACTTCTACGTGGCATTTTCACTTCTGCAGACCTTTTTTCTCAACAGTGGGGTTGAAAGTGCCCTACTTTGAATTTGCAATGCACCAGCACCAACAATCTAATCCGACACTAAAATGACCATAACTCCCTCATACGACCTCGAAATTCGATGATTCTCTATGGCTCCGAAATCATGATACATATCTAATGGTTCAATCAAAACACAATTTATAGCTCATTTTCACAATGTGATCACCTTTATACCTAAAGAAATGACGTCGAAACGCCAACCATGAGTGCGACACAACCCAAATTCATCCGAAACTCATTAATATCTCACCAAAACGTGCAGACAAGTTCAAAATCATCACACAAGCTTATTCGAACTCTCAAAACATCTATATGGGGTCGTCTTGAACCGATATTGATCGTGGTCACTCAAATCCTTTAACTTAACTAGATTCTCAACTAAAGGTCCAAATCAATCCTGAGCCCCTCGGGATCCGTCCCAACCACTTGACTAAGTCATAAATCACGTTCTGGACCTTATGAAACTGACAAAACTCCAATTCAATTTCGTTAACCTCCGATGTTGACTTTGGTCTAACTTTCCCATTTTCTTAACTTAAGACCTTCCAAATTTTGCTAATTCCCCTTCGATACTCACCCGACTATCTCGAGAATTGTGTCACCTATCCCTGCAAGTCATGAATGCCATAATAAAGCTACGAGAAGGATATTTCGAAGAAAAGAGTCAAAAAGCTCAAAATGACCTAGCGCGTTGTCATATCATTTACCACTTAAACAAATGTTCACCCTCGAACGGTAAAGAAAAGTACCAAAGTTGTCGAGCAGCCAAAGAATCTCTGTAAAAAACCTCATGAAAGCCTCCACAGAAAAGAATCATGCCAATAGCACCGCTTATTCACTTTATCAGTCAAATATCTTTTAGCTTAGCTCAATAACCTAAATCTCCATTTTTCCATGCCCGAAAGTTCTTCCACAGCTGATTCTCATATATTTGAATTGAATTCCGTTCAAATTACTTGACCTTTGATTATAACCATACATCTGAACTCAATTGAGTGATTCCACAAGATGCCATCATAGACACCATAACCCTTTTGTGGTAGCCACAATCCGTAGCCAACCTGTACTGGTAAAATACTCTGATTCCCCTTATCTTTCTTCTACACCTTCCGAAGTTGTATTTAGTGCCAATAATCCATAGTGCGTCGTCCCACATCACAAATCTAAACCATGACTCTCTCTCACCATAAAAGAATTTGTGCTTATTTTGAGCCACTTCTAGGCATTTCCTTCAAAAACTGACCTTATCCAAGGCCGATTTCGCTAATTTCAAATTCATTAGTCTTGTTTCATCTAGCTGAAGCTAATGAGTCAACACTCATCATCTAATTCCACTTAAACCTTCAAATGACGTATTATGTGCATCAGTCAAGTGATTATCCTATCATGTCAAATCTGTAAAAAATCAACTGGTCACCTTAACGACTTCCCATATCCATTTGTATATCCTCAATACATCACCAAGTAACTGCGTAAACCATTAGAATTGTCCGAATAGCTACCATCAATAAAATATCATCAAGTCCACTTGCACACTCCAATAAAGCCTAGTAAGCCTACCATCCCATCCTCAACCTTGAACTCTCAATCTAGTGATCAATTTGGCTGAAAATAGGCTACTAGAATAATCATAAACCTTGCTATTAAATGGACCATACGCGAATCAACCTTGTTATTTTACCATTTTGGGGCTTAGTGAGCTCCATTTTGGGAGCTTTTGGACTTGGAAATCAACTTTGTTATTGGGGTAAGTGTTCTAGATGTCTCCCTCAGTTTATATCATTAATCTGTGCAAAGATTTACTATTGAAAGATGGAATTTGATGGTTAAAATTGGGACTTAAGACACAAAACTCTAGGATCACAAAATTAAGGATTTTTTGAACATCCAAATGGAAATCTAGGAATAAATTTGGACTTGTGGAGTTATGGGTAATTTGAATTTAACTTTTGTTTCGGTTTTGACGATGTGAGCCAAGAAATATTCCATCGCACAAAGTATAGAGATAGATTGAGAGATTGACTTTGACCGGATACTAAATTAAGGAATCAAATTCTATGGTCTTGTTTGACATCGTGAAATATTCTTTTGAATAGATTGGAGTCGTTGACAGATTTCGTACGTGGTAAAGCTATTGTTGTAGATTGAGCTTGGCTTGGACTGAGGTAATTTAAAACTTTGACCTCAACGGGGAAATTTTTTCAAATAAAAACCATTTTACATATATTAAGTATCTAAGGTACCGTATATGTGAGGTAACGGGCATATATGCGAGCACCGGGGTAATATATGAGATATATGTAGCTACTTAAACTATGCATAATATGTTATATGCATGATATGTTTATCTATGCATTATGAGAATACTAGTATAATATTATAGACAACTGTTACACGCTAGAACAACATAATGGATTTCATGTAAGTTAGTTTACATGTGTGATTTACATATATGACTCGTGTTGTAATATGTGAGATATCTATGTTAGGGCATGCGAATTCACGTTCCTGTTGATTGAATTTGTAAATCTCTGTATTAGGGCATGTCGACTCACGTTCCGTTGATGAGACGAAGAATTCTAGTTTGAGATTATGTTTAGGCATGCTAAACACATTTCGATTATTGCGTGGAATGAATCCTCCCTCCAAAGTCACTAACATGGAATAAAATCATGGCAATGTGCACGGTAATTATAAGGCACAAGGTGCGGGTTCTGACATGTCCGGTTTTGAGTAAAGTTCGGATTATGGGGTACAGGTTGTCCGGTTGAGATAGTTGATAGTTACGCAAATTTATATGCTTGTTGAACATTGTATGAATGCCGGTTATATTAAAGTTGAGATCTTTAAATATGGATACGTGATCTATATACTATTGTTATCATGCATTTGGTAGATGTGAAAGTCGTCCATACCTATTAATGCTTTATTTGTGTATGGAACATATTTTGTTATGCATAGGTTGTGTTTGTGCATTGATTATTTTGAGTATAATATCTGTACAAGTTTATCTCGGATAAATTACTTTTGTATCAAGATGGACAGTCAATATATTTTCTGAGTACTTCAAATACTAGCCCCTTCTTCCTTGCATTTTATATGTAGATTTGGACCCGAGTACTGGAGATTTGTGAGTGAGGTTCCAAAGTTGGTTGATGTACTACTCGTGATTGCTTGCCTTGTTTGCGGTGACTCAGGGTATTTATTTCTTTATTATATCTTCACTCTCTCAGTTGATGCATCCTATGTTGTTTTGAGTTTAAGCTTCTCCGTGTTGTACTCAAATAACTTCTTTCGTATTATATTAAATGGTCTTATTTAGACTTGTGTTCACTTGAATTGTATTAATTGGGGTTCGCTCGACATGGAGATTGTTGGGTGCTAGTCACAAAACTTTAGGATTTGGATCATGACAGTCAATATGTCAATACATATAATAGGTAAACATTTAGATAATGAAGTGTTACATTTTGTTATTTATTCCTATTAGTTAAAAGAGTAGTATCATGAAAGGGTGCTAACAATATGCCATTGCAGCGTATACGATGGAAGTAAATATCGTAACATGTTTTGAAGTGTGACATGTTTGCAAAACTTTATTTCAAGAAGATGTCAGTATAATTAAAGTGGTTGAGAATTTAACGTGTTAATTCTGCGATAATATTCGTCTCCCTAAAAAAAAAGTACTATTTATGTATTGAACATATAGAATCAATTTACTGAATAACTATCTGCACATATTTAACAATTTAACATCAAGAAATGCATTAAAAGGAGCATAAACTTTCAATAGTTTTGGCAAAAAGTATTAGTATTGCCAAATAGTTTTGGCAAAAAGTACAACCCCTAGGCATAGATGGAGTCGGGATACCAGATAGGGTTCATCAAAATCTCTTTTATTAAAAAAACACATTATATAAATAAGGTTTAAATTATTTTTAGTAAATGTTGAATCCCCTTGAGAAGAGGTCGCCACCCCGCCTGCTTTAGTCTCAAATAGGGCGCAAATTGAGGTGAACAGACTGGACCGAACCTCCATACGTCAAACATTTACTTGGAAAACACGTTATACACGTCTGAACCAAGTAAACGTCCAAACATCCTTTCCAGCATACCCGTCCGAAGAGTCAAAGGCCATCTATTTTGAATACCTTTCCCCACCGCCGTGAGGTGTGTATTACTCCTTCCGTCCCATAATAAGTGTTATCTAGCAAAAATAATTTGTTTCATAATAAGTATCACCTTAGAAAATCAAAACATAGATTGACTAGTTTTTTCCAACTCTACACTTAGACAAAAAATGACAAGTTAAAATAACATCTAAATGATAATTGAAAAAGTCATATTGTAACTTGGTATTGTTGGATTACCAATATCAAAATGATTACTACTTGTGCATGCTCTAATTAAAAGCCAAAAATGATTTATTTTTATTATATAAGAGTAATTTAGTAAACTTCACATTGCATTATTGATTTCTTAATATGCGTGTTTTTTCTTAAGATGAAACTTATTATGGAACGGAGAGAGTATAATAAAACAGTCATTTTACTTGCCTGGTGATGCAATTGCCGTGCGGTTATCGACTTCTATACTAAAATAAAAATAATGTTATGTAGTTACTGGACTAGGAAAGGAAACAGCAATAATTGGGCAAGAAGTGTAAAAGATATTACTACTAATAAGTATTGATAGATTATTCTATGCACAACTGATTGGCCATGTCAGAACCCCATTATTAAAATGGATATATACACATACATATTCAGGATAGGGTCCTTAATTTCTGCAATCATTTCAGTGTGAAAACCCAGAAAGATTGAAACTTTGTTACTGATTCACAGTTTTCAAACTTTGTTAGACTCAATTTTGTTTTATGGCAGCAAAATTAATGAGTACAGCAAGTTGGGGACCTTAGAATTGATTATGGTGTGAGCTGTCACTGTCTTTGCAAGTAGGTGTGCAATTGGGATAGGCCCACACTCTCTTCTTATTCTTGTGGACGCTTCATTTTTCAGGATAACGTATCAACGTCATCCTTATTTTCTTGTTCCCATTATTATTATTATTATTGTTATTATTATTATTTTAATTTTTTAATTCTTGGAAGTTGGACAACTTATTGAGGATATTTTGGGGTTTTCATGATTCTGGCCTAATTGAAAGATTAACTGAATGGTTATTGGTATTTCTTAAGGATAAGGAAGATTTGGCTGAACAAAGTTTGCTTACTTTCAGGTAATCTGTAAGTAAACTCAACTTTAAAAGCATTTTTTTTTCTTTGGAAGGGAGAAGTGTCAAAATGTTGTTTGTCAGCAGTAATATCATCATAAGGTAACTTTTTCTAGCAGACAATGTAGTCGCTTTCAATGTAGTTAGGAACTGAATTTGTGATTTCATTACTTACTGCTTTGCATCAATTGGTTAAAACACGACTATTCTTTTTTTTTTTTGCTGAACTTTTTACATACTCCCTCCGTCCCAATTTATGTTATGTAGTTTGAGTGGGCATGGAGTTTAAAAAGTAAATGAAACTTTCGAATCTTGTGATATAAAATAAGCTAAAAATATTTGTTTGATTATAAATTATCTCGTTAAGCATAAAAGTAAAGTTTAACGTTAAATTATTATCAAATAAAAAAATATCTTAATTTTTTTGGGACTGACCGGAAAGGAAGGTGTGTGTGGGACAGAGAGAGTAGTGATTGGTTTTACTATCTGTAACTCAGTTGAGGTTGTATAGTAAAGTAAGAGCAGCAGAAAAAAATGCTTTTGGTTGTGGGCCTGTGCTGTCAAAATTGTTGTTATCAAGAATGGAATATTTGGCAGTTGGGGGATCAGTAAGTGGCAATTCAAATAGTGTTGCTATCCAAATTTGGTATTCTGGGTCTTTCATATATGTTTGGATTTATCATGCTAGTCATTTTCATGGTAATTGGTTCATAACCCTAATTACCAGTGGAATTGTAATCACCGTCAGTAATTAAAGGTGTCTATGCTATCCCCCTCCAAAAATGCCATTTATTGCATCTTTTGGTTTTATTGGTTTCAGATATTTCTCATGCTCTAACTAAACTTGGGTCCCTTTTCTTCATCAATATGGTCAGCAATTCACAAGTGTCCAGTTCTTGATTTGGCGAAAGAAACCACCATCAGTTTGTTTGGCTATTTTTGGACTCCTTTGTTTCTCTTCTCATTCAGCTCATTGGCAGTCCAATCTTCCAGTTAAATTGTTGCTTAGCCAATAACTCAGATCACACTTTCCCTTGAGATGATTGTTCAAGCTTTTTTGTGGGACTGTTGAGCGATTCACTTGCGTTTCGTTTCGATCAAAAGTAAGAAGGGGTTAGATGACAATAGATGAGTCAAGTAGCAGCAGCTCCATATGGAGTAGAGAGCAAGATAAGGCATTTGAGAATGCCTTGGCAACTTACCCTGAGGATTGTGAAGATTGGTGGGAGAAAATTACGTCTGATGTTCCAGGGAAAACATTAGAAGAGGTTAAGAATCACTACGACCTCTTAATAGATGATATTAGCCGGATCGAGTCCGGCTCTGTTCCTTTACCTTGTTATAACTCTTCTTCAGACAGTTCTACAAGCCATGGTGGTGATGAAGGAGCAGGAAAGAAGAGTGCCAACTTAAATGGTGAATCAAATCATGGAGGTAAGTCTTCGAGGGCAGATCAGGAGCGCCGCAAAGGCATTGCTTGGACTGAGGATGAGCATAGGTTAGTAACCATTGCTTTATATCTACAAGTCTTTTCTACCCTATACATATCTTCAAAGTTAATGGCAAGTGCAGGCCATTTATTTTATCCACTATCATGTATTACCCCAGTGTCACCTTATTTTAGTATATCCATATAAATGAGTAAAAGATGCTTGCACTTCTGCGATCGGTAAGCTACAGTGGAATTTTTTCACTGTCGGTAATAATGTATTCCTAAGCTCAAGGTTGATCAATTTGCGCTGGGAATATTAAGTGTGCTTCTTACATAATGTTTACATGTTAAATCTCAAACAATATGCCGAGTCTACAGTCACTTCTTCTAGATCCTGGAGACTATGGTTTGTAATGCTTATATCACTCATGCAAGTACCACAATTTATTTGCATATAAAGCTTTGGCAAGCTTGAGCTTGTGTCATGTAAAATGATAGCAGAGAGAGTATCTTGACTTTCATTTCTCACTTGCTTTGAGTAGTATTTCTTTTATTGTTTGTGAAGCTTCGTTTGTCATAAGAAGCAACAAGTAATGTTGAATGCCGGTGTTCCATTTAAAATGTTTATGCTAAAGAGAAATGTGGACACTGTTTGGTTGAATTTGAAAAGGAGAAATTGAGCAGTATTGACAAATTATGTGAGATAAGTGCATATGGAGTATTAAGTTAGTGGCTTACAGCAAAAGTTTATGTGAAACCAGTGTAATAATATCAAATATTCCATGGTTAAATGAGTGAGCTAAGATATGAATAGTTGGGTATCTATAAGTAAAACTAAATTCAGGGAGAAAATATCTTAAAGGCCCTGTTTATCATTACTTGCATCATTTTGTCAAGAAGGCAGGTTAGATTCTTTTGATGTTCGTACACTTGTACGCAAAACGATTTTGTCAAAATTGCCTCTTTAATTCTCCTTTATATATTAATACTGACTGAGTCACTGAGGATTCATAGCTCAAAATAGTTCCATTAGGATACATAGTTTCAAGATATAAGTAGTAACCTTCCTTACTCCCACAATGAATTCAACCTTGCGATGGCAAGGGAGGAATAATCTAGTGGAAAGGCCACCTCCAACTTTGAGATCAAGGGTTCTAGTAAACAATGTAGCAAAATGAGGAAGGGCCTATTGACTCCTGTAAAGGGTGTTAGCCGGATGGGTTTACCATATCGACAAAGAAAAAGATACAACCTTGTGATCCAATCCTTCTATCCTGTTCTTTGCTTCTCTAAACCTCCCAAATGAGCGACACTAATTTAATTGTATTGGCTAACGTGTTCTACTGAAGTGA
Source organism: Lycium ferocissimum (assembly GCF_029784015.1). NCBI lineage: Eukaryota > Viridiplantae > Streptophyta > Magnoliopsida > Solanales > Solanaceae > Lycium > Lycium ferocissimum. The sequence goes on along the minus strand of NC_081343.1, from coordinate 4,619,864 downwards.
GCATGTACATGAATTGCTTATCCTCTTAAGAGTAGGCATTCTTCAAAATTTTGAAAAAGAACTTCAACGAAAAAAATCATTTTTTTGCAAAAACTGTTTTTTCAACCAAACTTCAAGGATGAAAAGTTTTTCAAATACTGAACAACTTTGAAACTTTTAAGCAGCTTTCGCAGAACTGAAAAAAAAATTCTCTCTTGGCATTTGGTTTCTCTCTTCTTGGCCTTTGATTGAAAAGTAGATCCCGGAGCATTTTTCTTACAATTTTTTTTTCTTTCAAATTTTTGAGGCAAACGCCACGTTTTTCTTTTCTTGCTTTGCAGTTCTAATTGGTTTAAGTTATTCCTAATTTAAGTAATCTGTGTTTTTCACTCGAGCTTTCTAAGTTGCTGGATTTCATCCTAAATAGTACTCGTTCAAGGTGTGATGCCGAGGTCATGGATGTTCTCCCAGGTTTCGTTTTCTTATTCAACTCCCCTTTGAGCATCCATGTTTTATTAGTTGCCTTTAACTTACAAGTCAATTAATCATGTCTCTGGGTTTGGCAATTAACCAACTTGAAAGCTTTTATTTTGCACGTCCATGTTTATAGCGCATCCACTGTATCAGAAGTATTGCTCTATTTCTTGCCTAAGGCATGCAAAACTCCGTATTTTGTGTCCCCCCCACCACCACAAATTCTGCATTTCGGTCCTGCATTATAATGCTTTTGTCTTGGCTCTTGTCCTCTGCTAGTGTTTGTGTTAACTGTTAAGTGTCATTCTGCATCACTGTGGTTGCAGCCAACCATTGATGCAATACTGAGACACTTCTGCTAGCAGCGAATAAGCTCATTAAAAGCGCCCCCCCCCCCCCCCCCTCCCCCTTCCGAAAAGTATAAATAAGAATTTAATTTTTTTTAAAAGATTCTCATCTTTTATCCAGAGATAAACTCAGACTTCTCTTTAAGACCCCTGTTTCTGGCAAAACTTTGAACAATTTCCTTGGGAACAAATATTGTGAGTTTCAAATTAATTGTTCAATGAATTAAGCCCATTGTATGGAGACATGAAATGTGATTGAATTGAAACTGGAACACTTAGAAGACGGAGGGAAGGAGAACACTTTTTGTTGCTGGAAAATGTAATTGTTCAATGAATTAAGCTTAGGGTTGTAAAGAGATATGCTGGAGATGGAAAGAGTCATACTAGATGAAGTAATATTTTGTGCTTCAAAGATTTAACAATTTGGAAGATTCATTCAAAAATTGGGGGTTTCATCATTTACTTTCTTTTATTTTAGTAGGCGGCAGTTATTTTTATCTGAAGATGTAAAACCTGAGTACATTTGGATTGGGCTTCTAGGGCTACCATTACATCTTTGGTTGAAAGAGGGTTTTCGAGCAATTGAGGTTTTGTGGTGGATGATTTTAGGAGAGGTAGAGGTAGGCCGTAGAAGTATTGGGGAGAAGTGATTAGGCAGGACATGGCGCAGTTGCAGCTTACCGAGGACATGGCCTTAGATAGGGGGTTGTGGAGGACGTGAATTAGGGTAGAAGGTTAGTAGGTAGTGGAGCGTAGTCCCGTGTATCCATTCCGTATTAGTAGGCGTAATATTATCTTTGTAGTTCCTTGCCCTTTGATTTCCTGTTACTTTCTGATGTCTCTTGTTCTTCGATTATCGTATTAGTTCGTTGCATTTACTGTTATTTATTTTCATACTGCTTATTTATAGTATTTTGCCATGGTTCCTTTACTTTCATCAATTCTTGGCTGACTTTTTGCCCTGCTTTCTCTTGAGCCGAGGGTCTTTCGGAAATAGCCTCCCTACCTCCCAAGGTAGGGGTAAGATTTGCGTACACTCTACCCATATGTTGTTGTTGTTGAGGTTTTGTGGTGATTTTATTGATTTAGGCAATGCAGACACTGGCATCTTAAGTATGATAGAATTTGTGTGAAATGGAGGGACAACCACATTTCTGTTAGTCTGAGATTAGAAATTGAGATCTGTATAGAGGTAAAATCTACCACTTGGGTAAGCTTGGAGAAGATTTCAAAATGATTGATAAATTAGGGAGGTGTTGGCCATTCGGCAAACACCTATAAACAACCAATGAAGAATTTGGTAGTATGAAATGAAGCTCTCTTTTTGTGTGGGTTAGGAGACATGTGCTTGATCAATCATACAATTCAAAATTAAATTGTATGAAATTTTCAAAGGGAGATGTGAGAATTCAAGGGGTGCGATGTACTCGGTAAAACAGACTAGACTCGAATCCAATTGCACACCTGGAGATCTTCTTGTCTATGTGCCTATTCAGGTTGCTAAATGGAAGAAAGAAATTTGGTGAACAAAGTGGATATATTGGGAGAAACTTGGCATAATTTCCAGCAAAACTATGGCCTTTGGCTATTCTTTGTTCCTAGATCCAGTAGATGTAGACATTGAGGCCTTTAAAATAATAGTTAAGAAGGTAGATTTCATGAAGTTACACTTACAGGAAGTAGCTTATAACATAGCCCTTTGTAAGAGGTCCGCCAAAATGATTTGACAGAAAATAAAGAATTGGAGTTTTTTCCAACCTTCCATTTAGAGGTTGCAGCCATACCAGAGGTGACTGATTTTGGGATGGGGTGATGAGTCCTTAGAACATATCCCAAAAGCATACCTCCTACCTTAGGTGGAGGAAGAATAGTGCATGTATCTTCACCAAACTTATTGTTAAAGACATAATTAAATAAATAAAAGTGAGTTCTCTAACAACTTACGCTTTTAGATGAGATGATCACACACTTAAACATGACATCAGAGCAGACAGAGGTCCTGGGTTCAAGTCTCACTGCTACCCATATTTTTTTTTAAAAAAATCGCATGCTTGGCCATGGAAAAGAATCAGGCTTGCACGCGAGGTGATGCCATAAAGATATAACTAAACAAATAAAAGTGTGCTCTCTCTAACAAATTCTCCAATAGCTCTAGCTTCTAGATGAGATGGTCACACATTTCAATACTTATTTTGTTAAGCAAAAGTATTGAATTAGATGAAGAAAAACTTTTGGGAATCAGAAATATTTGGATTTCCTATCCGTTGAAATGTAGGGAGTCAAATAGTAGGAACAAAAGAAGATTCTGAATATTGGTCCATAGAACGATTACTGACTTTTATTGCTTAGGAAACTACAATTGGAGTAGGGACACAGGGCTTGGTAACACTTACATGGCAAATAGGTGTGGATTGAGCTGTCATCAACTCAGGAGAAGGTAGTGGTGGCATTTTATTCTTTGGGTTAGGAGATTGTGGTCATGTAGAAAAGTAGGTCTCACGCTGTTCCTGTTTCACTCGGTTAATCTCAGCATTGTATAGGCTATGAAGAAAGGGATGAGTGAACTGAGATGTTGTATGAATTGACTGCATTCTTAGGTATATTTGATGTATTCCAGAGATTGTACATAATATCTTGCCAAAGAGACTTGACAATTCAACAAATTATGGGGACACAAGGTGGAGAGATTTTTTGCGACTTGAGATTTAGAAGGGAATTTCAAGATTAGGAGTTCAAAGATTGTTAGCCTTGCTACATAGGCAAGTCAATCCGGTTGATAACCCCGATGTTTGGTGGTGGGGCCTGAGTAATAACAGAGTGTTCTCTGTGAAGTCTTTTTATGAGACTTTTGGTTAGAGAGGAGCATGTTTTTCCATGTAATGCAATATGGATTCCAAAGGTACCGAGGGAAGTGTGCTTTTTCACTTGGCTAGCCGTTAGGGGTGATTTTGACAGCGGAAAATCTTAGAAGGATGATGGGGTTGCACCAGGGATCGGCTCTCAGCCCGTTTCTATTCACCTTGGTGATGGGTGGATTGACGCGACAAATCCAAGGTGAGATGCCATGGTGTATGTTATTTGCGGATGACATAGTTCTGATTGACGAGACTCGCAGTGGAGTTAACGCTAAGCTCGAGGTTTGGCGAGAGACCCTGGAGTCTAAAGGGTTTGACCAAGACGGAATATTTAGAGTGCAAGTTCAGTGACGCAACACATAAGGCTAGCGTTGAAGTGAGGATTGGTACCGAGGTCATTCAAAAGCAAGGAAGTTTTAAGTATCTTGGGTCTATTATCTAAGGGAATGGTGAGATCGATGATGATGTCAAACATTATATTGGGGCAGGATGGATAAAATGGAGGCTAGCATCCGGAGTCTTGTGTGACAAAAAGGTGCCTCTGAAACTTAAAAGCAAGTTCTACAGAGCGGTGGTTGGACCAACTATGTTGTATGGGTGGAGTGTTGGCCAGTCAAGAACTCTCACGTTCAGAAGATGAAAGTTGCGGAAATAAGGATGTTGCGATGGATGTACAAGTATACTATGAGAGATAGGATTAGAAATGAAGATATCTGGGACAAAGTGGGAGTGGCCTCGATGGATGATAAGATGCGGGAAACGAGGCTAAGATGGTTTGGTTATGTGCAGAGGAGAGGCACCGAGGCCCTAGTGCGGAGGTGTGAGAAGTTGGCTATGGACGGTTTCAGGAGAGGTAGGGGCAGGCCGAAGAAGTATTGGGGAGAGGTAATTAGACAGGACATGGCGAAGGTTCAGCTTGCTGAGGACATGACCTTAGATAGAAGGCTATGGAGGACACGGATAAGAGTAGAAGGGTAGTAGGTAGTCGCGAGTTGCTCTATTTAGAAGGTCAATAGTAGTAGTAGTACTTGTATAGCTTCTTGCTCTTCGACTTCTATTACATTTTGTTATTTCTTGTAGTAGGATTAGTGTATGCTGTTGTATATCGACTGTAGTTACTGCCTTTTACCTTATTTATTTGTGATAGCTACTGCCTCTTTTTCCGGCTGCTTTATCATAGCTTTGTCGCTCTCGCTATTTTCATTTTAATACTGCTTTGCTCCCCTTGTCCGTATCTAACCTTTTTTGTCACGCTTTCTCTTGAGCCGGGGGTCTTTCGGAAACAGCCTCTCTACCTTCCGAGGTAGAGGTAAGGTCTGCGTACACTTTACCCTCCCTAGATCCCACATTGTGGGATTCCACTGGGTATGTTGTTGTAAAATCTTAGAAGGCTGGAAGGTTGTCTGTATCAGTTGGTGTTACATGTGTAAAGAGGCGGGTGAGGACGTGGATAATCTTCTTCAACATTGCGGGCTAACCATGAGGTTATGGTGGGATATGCTTTGGTGGTTTCGCACTGCATGAGCAAACTGTGAAAGATTTGATTTTCAGATGGAAGAGCGGGAGAAGGAGGAGAAGGTGAAGGGCTTGGAACATGGTTCTACTTGCGTTAATGTGGATTGTGTGGAGAGAGATAAATAGGAGAGCTTTTGAAGGAGTAGAGTTGAGTTTCTCTCAGTTGAGGAGTAGTCTCCGTTTCCTTATTTTCTTTTGGTGCACACAGGAAGTTCCTTGTTGTATAGACGATTGAGTGGAGTTTGTAGAGAATCATATCCTTTTGTAGATTCTTTACCTTATGGTATACCCCTTGTATATGGCCAGTTGGGCCGTGTTTATGAATGAAAATACTTTTACTTGATCAAAAAAGAAAATTGATGGATCTCTATCAAATAGACTTTGGATGATGTCGGAGATTTTAATGTAACCAGACATTGTGGAGAAACATGCTTCAAGAGCATACCTAATTCATAGAATTTTCAGGCACCATAGAAGAGATGGAGTTCATTGACTTTCTCCTTTGTTTTGAATCTTACATGGACAAAAGGGAGAAAGATCCATGATGACATCAAGGATAGACAGGTCGATGACTCTCCATAAATGCATCGTCAGAACATATGTACATGTCTATGGATAGAACTAATATGTAGGCAATCATTCACAATTAATAATTGTAAATTGTAGCAGTATCTAAGGTTTTCAGTTATAAGTGATAAATTGAAGTAGGAATTGGCTTGGAGTTTGCTATTGCTACTATAATCTTAGCGCCTCAACAGATTTTTGGTTAATTAGGTCTTCCTCAGAAACTGACATTTTTAGTTAAATAATTCTAATTTTTTTTGTTGATAACCGAGAAATATCGGAGGACCAGTGGTGCACGGTTCCATTTACTCGTGAATAATTGGCCAGACCTTGTACCCTTCTCCACTTAAATCCCGTGTTATCATATGTAGCAGGATTAAAATCCGTAATGCGCGCCTAACCCACACATCCCTGGATATGCTCTTACCTAGGGATGTAAATGGGAGCAGGTGGGGGTGGGAGTGGGGGAGGAGGCGGGGCAGGCAAGTCTTGACGGCCAAAGTTTTGACCTGTCCTGCCCCATTTGACATTGTTTCCTGTTTTAGCCATGCCCTACCCTGTCCTGTTTATATTTAATGCTTTAAATAGTTCTCGCAGTGCTATATTATTTGATAAATAAAAAGATACCGTGATGCGCACACAAACGCACAAGCTTTAAGATGAGAGTCAAGTTGCCTAGAAAGCATGTAAGCAAATTTGAACCTCTAGCCTTGAAAAGTTTTAGATGCATGTATCCAGAAGACATCACTTTTTTATTTATTTATTTTGATGGATCATTATTAGAGATGGCAATGGGGCAGGGCAGGGTAGGGGAACAAGTAAATGAGGCTGGACCCGGGCAGGCGGGCGGGGCAAAACTTAATTTTGCTTTTTTTATGGGGCAGGGCAGGTGGCGGGTTGGGTCAGTCCTTTATGTGAAAATTGGGTTCCTGAGATTCCTACTTTTAGAAACAAGGCACAAGGGGGGAGGGGGATTATGTTTTGCTTAAATGTTATTAAAAATCATTAATGTGGAGAAATACTCTTCATTTAAGTGGACAGCTATCAATTACCAATCAATAAAAAAGGTGGACAGCTATCAATAACCTTCATATAAAAGAATAATCCTTATGAGATTAGAATTAAAAAAAGAAAAGTATAATCCTTGTGAGATTATTTCACATTGTAATTCAAAATTATAATAATCTGTCATTTTAATTTTGTATTTGATTATTGTTTGATCTTGATTTAAATTTTTAACTCTTTTAGCTTATTCTTCCCAAACTGACCATTACACGGATTATTGGTACCAAAACTAATCACATGTACAATATACAAAGGTCGTATTATATGTAATTCAAACTACAAGATTCAACTATCTATTTAATTCAAGGCTTGCCTAGTGTGGGTTATCTCTCCTGTGTGGTTTGCGGGCTATGACACAGGAGTGGGGTTTACCCTATGCGCACCCAAAGGGTAGCGGCTGCGGGTTCCCTTGTCATCGAAAAGAATAGATTCAACTATCTGTTATTTGCATCATATATGAAATGTCAACAATTTTCCTAACACAAGCAATTTTCTAATTTCCCAAATAATACATTTATGAAGTAGTTTTTGTGCCAAATATGTTATAAATAAAAGGAAAATGCACAAATTCATCACGAAAAGAAACAAATGCAGTTGTTGTTTTGCTTTGTCTCGATCAGCTTATTCCCTAGTATCTTAGAGGCATTCTGCTGTTATTATTAGGTCATTGGCAAGATTGAATTGGGGAGTAGAAGCTCTCACTATCTTTTAACTAGCTGATCCAGAATATATCAAGCTCAACACATGTATAGCCATGATGACTTATGATAGAATTGGATGTCCAGTATTTGAAAAAGAGGACAATTTATAGGCTGAGTCAAGGAGAGTAGTTTCGAAAAGGCATCTGTTTAGAGGTCAAGGGTGAGTTATCTTTGTGAAGCATCTGCTTGCTGATCCATTCTTACTTCTCCTAATGAACTTGGTGACAGTAAGAGCTATTAGTTTCAACATCCTATTCTTTAGTAGACTGTTCTGACAAACTTCCTCATTGAAAAGCCACTCCTTCACCACTAGAAAGGGTGGGAAATAGAAAGTTTGTGCACTTCTCAATCATTATTCTGGGGTTCCTCATTATCAGGACATTCACTTTTATCTTCCATCTTTCCTGGATTTCTGTGGCGTTTGTCTTCTCAACTCCCGACTGGTGAACTTACACACCACACGAAGTGTGTGTTTGCCCCAAGTCAAGTGTGTAATGGCAACTGATGTCTGTCATGAATGGAATATAGACAGAAGGGGGCAAAAAAGAACAAAATAAAAATGGCGGGCAGTCTCAGTTATAGATTTTATGTGGTTTTACTCTCTTCTTCCTTCAGCTATAACTAGATGGTTGTAACTGTTTACTTAAGATGTCACTCTAGCCTTTTGGTGCACTACAGAATCTCAAACAGGTAGATCGAAGAAAGCCCGACCATCAGATCCACTGGCCGGGGCTTCAGTTTGTAACATCTATGCTTCAACTGATGTTTGGGTGGATCTCAGGCTTTAAGTTGCATCTTTTCCAGATAGGCTGGAAAATGGAAAATGTAGAGTACTAGAATGGTAGGATGGATTACCAATCAAGTCCTTGAATCAGAAGTTGGGCTTTCAGAATATGAGGGGGAGTTGGACGTAGGCTTGTTTCTGTGTCTGCTGGTTCTTAATAATAAGAAATAGAGAGGTTAGTCTTCGAGATATATTTTAGTAGTATTTTAAATGGTAATAATTTGGGGGCTTTCCCAGTTACGATAGTATTATGTGAAGAAACTGGTGAAGCAGATAAAAAGAGTGCACAAATAAAATATTGCCTCTCATGATATTGACTAGTGTCCATGGATAAAGATTGCATGGAATCTGTCACCCCGATAGTACATATTTGAAAACAAGAACACAGGTATTTCAACTTTATGGTATATGCTAGCATTTACAATGATGTATTGGCTGTCAAGTGCTCAAAAAAAAAAAAAGCATTTACCTTTATGAATAGGGGTTAACATGTTTCAAGAAAATGGAATGATAAATGATGTTGTTACTTATAGGATTAAAACCAGATAGTTGAAACGGAGAAGTGCTACCGGGTTGTTATATGATAGAAGGATGCCTTTCATAGTGAAAGGTAAGTTATATAGAATAACTATAAGACTGACAATGTTATATGGTAGCGAATGCTGGGCTGCTAAAGTCCAACATATCTACAAGATGAGTGTCGCAGAGATGCAGATGCTAAGAAGGATGTGCGGTCATACCATATTAGAGAAGATTAAAAGATGACTACATTCGTCATAAGGTGCAAGAAGCATGCATTGAGGATAAACTGCGAGAACGTCACTCGAGATGGTTTGGACATGTTCTACGTCGATTTATAGATGGACCAGTCCGTAGGTGCAAAACTATGGTAAGTGAAGGCATTAAAGGGAAAAGGGGTAGACCTAAAATTACATGGAAGGAAGTTGTCTCGAAAGATCTACAAATGCTTGGTATCAAGGTTATGTTGATTGCTAGAATGTTAAGTCTTAGTATTAGATTGTTCAGTTGTGGATTTTAGAAGAGTTAAGTTTTTAAATTAGATAGTGTGCTAAACTGGACAATATCATATGTATTATGTTCGACACCGACACATGTGTCTTTTATTCAATTACAATCTTCTAACCTCTCATAGACATAGTTTTAGAATTTCTTTGATCAATGCAGATTTAGCTAAAGATAGCGGACCATGGGAGAAAAATATCCATATAAGTGATAGCTAGTAGCTACTAGTTGAGGGTAGGTTTTAGAATTGTTAAAGAACTAATAATATTGTTATTATTATTTATTATATATATATATATATGACTTATTTTTCACTTTCATTTTATTTAGTTTGATGATATGAAATGAGCTTAAATGAAAAAGTGGGGATTCATATAGCTGACCCCAACTTGCTTGGGATTGAGGCATAGTTGTTGTATAGTCCTATAACTATTTTTTCAACCGTCTGACTGATTATCATCTAACAGTAGAAATTGTTCGAAGAACCTCCTGAAATTGAAAGTCTAGCTTGTAAGAATGTTTGTTGCGTTCCACTTTAAAGTGCTTCATTATGCATTTTGCTGGTGATATGATTATGATCAGTTTGTCTCGTTTATATATATGGTTTTCCATCTAAAGACAAAAATATATTACACTCTTGAATTTGCACTCTATGCATATTCCCAATTCAAGCTACCTGAAATAGCATTAGTAACTATGAAGAACAGAGTAAGTTAAAATAAAAGGCAGCCGGGTGCACTAAGCTCTTGCTACGCGCAAGGTCCGGGAAAGGACCGGACCACAAGGGTCTATTGTACGCAACCTTAGAAATGCAGGGTAAGGCTGCCTACAATGTAAGTATTTCTTTATAATCATATTAATTTTATATATGTATAGACTTAGTTCATGAAGAAGGGAGATGATTTTGCCTACAAAGTAGATTCTCTGTTGAAATTGGCTATTCCTGTTGGTAATATATAAGTAATATAATAAGTAACTGGCATTTGATTTCCAAGCGGTCTGAGCTTATAGTGTGTTAACTGTTAAGTGGTTGCGGACCACAAGGCTGTTCCTATTTCAAAAGATATTTTAGCATAGGGTTGTATTTCCTCTGCATACAGTCCGAATATGGTAAGCCAATACTTTTTCAGGGCTCTAGTCCGGTTCTTGACTCTTAAATGCCTGAAACTTGAGCTTGTTTGTGCAGACAGATATTTAAAAATCATCGGTTGCAAGGATCAAGTGTGAAGTTATCATTAGATTTAGCCTCTTTTCTCTCAACTAACATGACCTATTTCTTCCCGATCATTAGGTTTAGGGTTTCTCTAAGAAGATAATTGAATTGAATCAACAGGAGCCAAAAAAGTTGAGAAAATGAGATATAGTCTAAATCAACCAATTTCTAAGTTTGATCCAGTAGCCCCAGCTTGGTTAGGGTTTGTTTATTACCCTCATAACTGAACTCAAACGTATTATTATGATAACCTCTTAATCTGTTTTTATTTTAACTCGATGACTCTCTTCATCTTCTTTTCATTTTTCCTTGTACATATCTGCAATAGCAGGAAAAAGAGCTTACCGGATAGAACTATGCAATAACAGGAGAAAAAGTGTATTAGATAGAGCTAGGGGTGTACATGGACCGGGTTGGTTCGGATTTTTTAAACACCAAACCAAACCAATTGCGTCGGGTTTTTAAATTTATACACCAAACCAAACCAATAAAATTCGGATTTTTCAACCTCGAGTTTTCTCGGGGTATTTGGGATTTTTTTTTTTTTTTTTGTAATAGTCTTGATACAAAACATATAACTTTTACTTTAAATATTTCTTTAGTCCTACTAAGATACAACTATATAATTAAGGTCTTTCTTAAGAAAATAACACAAAATGTGAGAAGAGTGATGACATTGTATTAAAATATTTAACAAAAGCTAATAGAATCGGTTAAAGTAAATATTGCTAATTAACAGGCCATAAAGAAAATGACCATAAGCTAAAAATACTAAGTCATGCTAAAATAAGTACGGCTAATAAGTATTAATAACATGACAAAGAAAAAAAAACTTAAGTTATGTATTTTCACTCTCTAAATCAATTATGCAAAACTAAAGAATAGATATCCAACATTATTGTCATTCCTAGTGATAAATTGAATTTCTTTTGTTAGCATTAGTGTTGAGTTGGTTTTGGTTTGGACTTTATTTGAGTTACTAACATCCATAGGATATAAAACTTATTGACATTTAAAATTCTAAGTTCGAGCTTGAATAATATGATAATAGATAAAAAACTACGAAAAAATTTAAGAAATATTTATAAATTACATTACAAATAAATATTTTAAAAATTGAATATATGTAATGTCGGGTTGGTTTGGTTCGGTTCGGTTTGACTTTTTTTAGTTAAAACCAAACCAAACCAATTATGGTCGGGTTTTTTTTTTCCAACACCAAATCAAGTCAAACCAAACCACTAGTCGGGTTTTTTTCTCGGTTTATCGGTTTGGTGCAGTTTGTCGGTTTACTTTGTACACCCCTAGATGGAGCTAATAGAAAAAGAGTTCGAGAAGTGAAAAAGTATATTCTCAATGACGTTGCGATCTGGGCCAGCTTTCAGTTTTTATATCGACCCAGATCCTTTTCAAACATACCTGAAAATGTGTCCTTTAATGTGATGCTTTGTGAGTTTGCTTGTGTGCTGTGTGCTCATTGGCAGAGTTGAAAAGTGGTGCATTCTGAAATGACTTATTGGTTTCTTTCTCGTCTTTTTTCTTGCTTTGCTACTTGTGTTTGTCGATGCTAACTCAGTCTTTATAGTGGAAGTGACAATTAATCTCATAATGCTTTATCTTCATGGGTTTGAAAACAGATTGTTCCTTCTTGGCTTGGACAAATACGGGAAAGGTGATTGGCGAAGTATTTCCCGAAATTTTGTTGTGACACGTACTCCTACACAAGTGGCCAGCCATGCTCAAAAATACTTTATACGCTTAAACTCTATGAATAGAGACAGGAGACGATCAAGCATACATGACATCACCAGTGTCAACACTGGAGAAGTTTCAGTGCCTCAAGGTCCAATTACTGGCCAAACAAATGGTTCTTCTGCAGGAAGTTCTTCTAGCAAACCGAGCAAACAACCAACTCCGGCACCAGCTGCTCCCCCTGGTGTTAGCATATACGGAGCAACTAGCATTGGACAACCAATAGGAGGGGCCTTTGTTTCTGCAGTTGGCACACCAGTGAATCTTCCACCGCCAACACATATGGCATATGGTGTCCGGCCTCCAATGCCTGGAGCAGTTGTTCCTGGTGCTCCAATGACCTATCCAATGCCACATATGTCTATGCATAGGTAGTACAATTGTTTAGTTATGAAATTGTACAAAGTAAGATCGTAGAGGCTTCTGCTTGTTCAGGCTTAATACAATCTTCTCACTTAGCAGTATTAATATCTTTGTGATATCGCATAAATTTGACTTTCATTGTCAATTTATCTTATAGATCCAAAATAAAGCATTGGGCAAGACTTCATGTATCTACGTATGTGATGTAGAAGCACCAAGATATAGGGCAAGTAACCTTCTTGCTTTAGGTATGTAGGAATCTTCTCATGAAGTGAAACACTATTTGAGAATTAAAATTTTAAATGTATTCTGAAGCAGAATTGTAAGCTACGTTTGCTTCCATTGACAAGTTGAAACTAGTATTGAAATGCCAACATTGAGATCGTGTCAAGCCCAAAACAGACGATGATGAAGGTTCGATATTTACGACTATAGGTTTATTGACCGCCACTTTACAAGATTTCTGCAACCAAACAACCCCCCCCCCCCCCCCCCCTCCTTTTCCCCCGCCGGGTTTGTTATAAGTGAGATAAAAAAAGGAGTGGAAGTGTCACTCACCCCTAACCAAAAAAGGACCGCTACTTAAGTTCAATCTAGTACTTAACAAATTATTTAGTGTTTAGCCGCAATTAAAAAAGGGAGAGAAGCAGGTTCTTCACTTCCTCGATTAGCTTTTACTTCCAGATTTCGGGATATTGTCAAACATTGTGTGCTAAAGTTTGATTTTTTCAATTTAAAACTACTGCACATTATGTCCTTAAGTTATGTTTTTTCTGTTCAAAACTGTAGGACATTGTGTCTTTATGTTAAAATCGAGACAAGGATGAGAATTTAGAGAGACAATAATAATTGGAGAATTCGTTCTACTTTGTATTCATCATAGTGATCTCCTTATGTGGAAGTAAGATCTTCCTTTTTCTAGTCTAATAAGGTAATCCTATTCTAATAGGAGTACACATCCTACCCATAATTACAATTTCACCATAATAAAACTAAATTAAACTAGAATAGGGTTGCATCCCCCCCCCCCCAACCGGGGGGGGGGGGGGCTCTAATTCCCAACTTGCTAATTAAATATTGATGCCGCGATTTGCCCAAAGCCTTTGTAAACACATAGGCCAATTGCTCAGTGGTTGACACATGACTGGGAAGTATTATACCGGATTGGAGTACATCCCGGACATAGTTACAATCAACTTCAACGTGTTTAGTCCGTTCATGAAGCACCAAATTTCGTGCAATATACAATGCTGCTTGACTATTACAATATATTTTCACTTGAGATTTATGTTCAATGCTCAAACTATGCAAAATTCTCTGTAACCATTTCAATCCACAGACTGTCATTGCCATTGATCGGTATTCCGTCTCCGCTGACGAGCAAGAGACAATGCGCTGCTCCTTGGTTTTCCATGATCCGGGTGAACTCTCGAGGCAGATAACTAGTAAGTGATTTTCGAGTCAATGGACATTTGACTCAGTCCGAATCACACCATCCGTACAACTGGAGATCACAATCATTTTTCATCACAATGCCTTGTCCTGGGTTCTTCTTCAAGTAGCGCACCACACGGAGAACCGCATTCCAGTGTGCTTTTTTCGGTTGCTACATGAATTGGGACAAAACATGCACACAATACGACAACTCGGGTCGCATAAAATTGACAATCTACCGACCAAATGTCGGTATGGTTCCGGATCTCCCAAGTTGGCTCCTTTGGCCAACGCCAAACTGTAATTCTGTTCCATGGAAGTATTGATTAGTTTAGCTCAAAGAAATACAGACTCAGAGATTATATCCAAGGCATATTTCCATCGATAGAGAAATAACCCAGTTGGTCCACGTGCAATTTCAACTCCCAGAAAATACTTTAGAGGGCTCAAATCCTTCATGTGAAAGCATGTATGGAGATAGTCTTTGAATTGTTCAATGACACTATGGTCGTTTCCGGAGATAATCAAGTCATCCATATAGACTAAGACGTTAAGTTGCGTACTTCCTCGGTGCATCGTGAAGAGATAATAATCCGAGTACGACTGTTTGAACCCATATTTCATCAAAGCACTTGACAATTTCCCAAACGTTACCATGGGGCTCGTTGCAAACCATACAAAGATTTTTGGAGTCGACATACTTGGCCCGGACTAGAAACACGAAATCCAGTGGTAATTTCATATAAACTTCCTCTGTAAGGTCACTGTGCAAGAAGGCATTATGAATATCCATCTTATGCAACTCCCCGATTTGCGCGGCAAGCAATCGCCGTAAAAGGTTCGAACGGTTACTACCTTAGCAACTGGAGCAAAAGTTTCATTATAATCAATTTCTTCCTCCTGTTTATTCTCGAAAATGACCAACCGAGCTTTATGACGCTCGATTGTGCCGTAACAGTTGTACTTGATCTTGTACACCCAACGATAACCGAGAGCTTTCTTATCCGGTGGCAATGTTTTTAATGTCCACGTTACATTGTTCTCCAATACTTGAACCTCTTGCTGCATGGCTTTTCTCCAATGTTCCTTTTTCATTGCCTCCAAAAGGTTTTTGGCTCGGTTCCTGTGGTGATTGCTGCAATGAAGCTTTGGTGTTGTGAGGAAAAATTATTACAAGTTATATCTTGAGCTAAAGGGTAAGACTCACCTGAGGGTTCTTTGAGGATCGGGGCAGACCCGTGGACTTTCTTTCCCGAATGTTTCAGTGACGTAATCATGCAACCGAATTGATTCATGCTTCTGACGTTTACCCCGACCCATTGTTCTTCCGGTGGCACTTCGTTGGCATGGACACCTTCCGTCTATACTTTCTCCACGTTTTCTCTATCCGGACCGACATCTGTCCAGTCTAATTCTGGATGATCCGTAGGTTTGGTATCCGGTGTCCGTACTTTATCCATCTGAGTTTCGTTTGTAGCTACATTGTCAGTCTGGTCTTCTTCGAAGTTGTGTTGGTTTCTTTCTCCCTCCGTTTCGTCCGAAATTACTTTTGTGTTGTCGATCAAGTTATCTGATCCTACTACAAAGGGAACTTAGTCTCATAGATGTTGACACCTAATTTTTGCCCCCGAATAATTTTATTTGATTATTCAGAGTTCTTGAATCACAAACGGAGTGAAATATATCCTTTTTACAAGTAAAAATGGTTTACAAAATTATTTCGATGGCATTTCACCATTTCATTTGGCAAAATAGCATCCAATATACCATCATCCTGTATATTGGGTATATATTAAGCATTTCCAACTTATTTATCAAGATTTTAATTCAAAATGGTGAAAAATAATTATTAAATTAATTTTTTAAAGCTACTAATGGTCGATTGATAAATATTTTACTCCGTTAAGACAAGAAATTTGAAAAATTAAATAAACAATCAATTACATCTCAATTTTACAGTTTCTTTGTTGACGCTAATTGCAATTACTTTCAAAATCCTAAAATTGAAATGCCAATTTGTTTTATGCTAATTGAGGTCATAATTACGAAACTAGTTTAAGTTTTAAGCTTGCATTAATAGCCACATTTTTGGCAAAATTAGCCTTTCATTACATATACACATATGTGAAAAGGAATTTTGGGCCTACCCCTTCATTTTTCGGCCAGGCCTAGTCTGAGATGGAGTGACCCGGCCCAACACTGTCTATACACACAACACATACATATCGTTTTGATATGTTGAGCAGTTGAAAGCGGCAAACCCTAATGTACTCCGCCTGCATACTATCTCTGCATTTTTGCCAAATATGTGAAGGAGCAGTGTACATCTCACATTTCGTTGTTGCTCATCTGTTTTGGGCAAGAAAAACTAATGCTCTTGCCCTCTCTCCTCCACGCCACCATTGGACAACCTCAAAGGTGAGGTTTCCACTCTTTCTATTTGTTTTTCTGTATTTTTCTTAATGGTTCTTGTCTTATTGATTTTCAAATACTCGAATTTGATTGGTTTGCTGTGAATTGGTGGGATTCGCCCCCCCCTCCCCCCCTCCCTCCTTCCCCCACATTCACTTGTCCCACATTGATTTGACCATGAAATCCTAGGATTTGGGGTTCTATATAAACAACCCCTAATCCCACATTATAGAGAGACGAAAATACTAGCATCTTTTAGCAAAAACCATTTCAAGGTTCTTATACTAAATTAGTGAGTATACATAGGGTTTCTGTTCGCCCGAAGCCCTCTCTTGTTCAAATTTGGTCTTGAGTTTTTGAAATCCTTTGATTTCTTTTAGTTTTGCATGGTTGTGAAGTGTGGAGGAGATAAAAAGGCTCAACACCATTCTCAACAAGGGCTGCCACTACAAAACGTAAACTTTCCTCTTCTCTTTAGTTATTAGTTTTATTTGATCAATTTATTTGATTGCCTAGCTATCTGTTTGTCTGCTTGTTTATCTATTTTATCCTAGTTTGTTTAAGTGTGAATTATTGTTTAAGTGTCTTCTAGTTATGTAGTTGTTTTGTTTAGTTCTATTAGTGGTAGATTAGATAGATGTTAATGATAATCTGCCTAGTTGTTTGAGTTTAATTGTTTGGTTAAGTATACTCAGTGACTATTCAATTGTATGATGTTCATATTGAATCCTCATGTAAGAATATGTTGAATAACTGGTTTAACCTTGATTAAGAATAATATGCTTCCTTTTAAAACCAAATCTAGTGTTATATGTTCACAAATCAGAGAAAACTTGAACTAGATGAACTAGATGGTCTTATATGTTCACACAAAAAATGAAACCTGATTTTAGCCTGATCTGTAAACTCATGGTGTTTTAGTGGTTTGGAGCTGTCTTGAGACCTGCACATGTGAAAATCTACCTATCTCATTATTAGGCTTGAGTCAACATGTCTTACCTAGTCTGATGTAAAATGAATATGAAAAAATCTCGGGATAATTTAAGTGTGTGGAATGATGAACCTTAAGTCCTGAGTTTAAGTGCTTATTTGTCTCAAATTAATCAAAATGAGTACCTATTGGATATGACTAAGCTATTGATTACCTGCTCAAGCATGGGTCCAAACTGAATATGTATGCCAGAACTGGTTCATTGGAGTTCTTCTTCATGTTTTTGTATGTCTAGTTATAATGAGTGCATGATTCATGTGTGATTTGTCACCAACTATGTTCAGGGTTTTGATCATCATATGTGTTTTATGGTAAAATTTTGGTCTATGAGTGTTTAGAACCACTTGTTGACCTTAATGAGTACACATATGTCCACCATGCTAAAGGAAATGATTAAAAAACATGCAACTGTATTGTTATGTCTGTTTTGAGTGAAACTAATAGTTTGAAAGGGCTAAGCACCCGAAAGAGTAAAATTATTGGCTTTCTCTAATGGATGTTGAACTGATAAGGTTAATTTAAGGTAAAAAATGGAATTGCTGTGATCACCTAAGTAAAGAGAGCTTGTGAGGTTAGTCCTTGAACTATGGTAAGGTAAAGGGTGACTATTCTAGGGCTAGGGAGAAGTTAGGAAAGGCTTTGAGTTCTTTTACTCAGCCTAGTACTACTGATCCTAAGCTGCTGGGGGTTCCCTTTTGTTGAATCACAATTTCATGGGACCTTTTCAGGTTTCATTAAGTATAAGAGAGGAAAACCATGTGTGTTTGCATGATCATCTCCCTTTTCTCCCCCTTTCTTCGGGTGCTTTTTTTTTTTGTGACGCTAATGGTATGATAATGATTTAGTCTTGAAAAGCAAAATAGTCACTTTAAGGCGCATGTTCTTTGTCATTGTTCGGTTTCCGCCTTCTTAAGACCCGGAAGCCTCTAAAATCGCATTCTCTATTGGTGAATCTGTACGCCCGAAAACCAGAATTTAAAATGTATATCAAAATATTGACATGGCTTGTGGAGTTTGTGTTCTTTTCCCCTTTTAAAATGAGTAAATCTGGGTGATGTGTATTTAGTCCCTTTTGTGCACTCAAAGAAATGATAGTTTGGAGAAATGAATGTGTAAGGTATATCAGTGTATGTTATCTCTCTATATGTGTATATTTGAGGTATTGAGACTGGTTTAAGATGAATATCCATTCCTGCATGCTTAAATTATCTCTCTTTCTTTCTTTTTTCCTTCTCATCTGGTACTGATTATGGCAAGATATACATCAGGTATACGGAATATATATACTCCATATATATACCCCAGTATATATTGGGTTGAATATTTTGTGTATCCATAGTATATCATGTTGTTGCTTATAACTGGAAACACTGTTAGACAAATTGGGCCTATCCCTTTAGTGTCATTCCTATAAGAGTAAGCCTTTGTCTGGTTCTACTAACTACTGATGTCCTCTTGGGCCTACTGTGTTCCTTACGATATATATATTGGGCCTGTCTTTTCAGTTTGACAGTCTTGTACCTTTGTGTTACTTTCAGTTCTATATAATTATACTTGATATGTATATACCTATCTATGTGATCGTGTTTAAGTATTTAAGATTTTGTTAGATTAATTATTGAGCATAAATGCTCTCTAACCGTATTTCTCTTTTTCCCCTTCTCCTTTTTTCTCGTGGGAAACACTATCGTGGGCCCTTGGGCCAAGTTGCATCAGCCACAGTTGTTGGGCCAAAAGCCCAACAGCTCTTTCTTCTATCAAGTCTGAACTAACTTGAAGGCCCAACCATGAGTGAAAATGGTTAACTGGTGGGCTTGATAGGCTCCCACCCTCCCCTTCCTCTTAGGTTTTTTGCTTAATGTATTTGTAGATATCTTTGTAATGAATGCTTATGAATATTGAAACCCTACAGGTTATAACCTAGTCGTCTTAGGCAAATAATGCATATATCGTTTAGAATGGATAGGAACCTATACCATTTCAAAATTAGACCCGACAAAAGATAGAGAATGATATTCTTTCAAAAAACGTGACAAAAGAAATAAATTTTGTTTTCTCTTCACAAAAACAGAAAGAATGGAAACGGCAGAGATTTTGATGAAAATTCATTTCTTATTTTTTCAAACCCAAGAACTTACTAAGGGTTAAGGGAAAACAATTTCAAAAGTAAGTTTTATTGAAAGGGATTTTAAGTGGTTCAAGTGGCTTAAAAGATTTTTCAAACCTCTTTGGGCCAAGCCCACTCTAATTGCAATAACATAAAGGGAATTTCTTTGGACCTTAGTTTTGAAGGAAATGTTCAAAATGGAGTATAGTTGGCCTTCAACAAATAAAAAATAGAAAGTTTGCTAAACTTTTATAAACTTGTATGAGTCACATGACATTTTTACAAAAAGAGATACACTTGTTATGAAACTTATAAGGGGCAAAAGGGATATGACATTTGGACCAAAAATTAAGTGGAACTCTACTCAAGAGAAATCTTGGGTGTGTTTTTGATCTGGAAATGAAATGACCATTCCAAACCTTATATGCATTTTCAAAAAGACCAACCTTTTTTTTTTTTTCCAAACAAAAGAACTTTTTGCGATATTGTTTTAAAATGATATGCCATGACAAGATATACAAGATTTTAAACTATTAAGAAAATAATTACAAATCACACATTGAAGCTCGAAGGTCAACCCTATTCTACGGATTCTTAATATCGGGGTGTCCTAACGCCTTCCTTGAGGAATCATCAGAGCCCTTACCTCGAACTGTGATTTTAAAAGGATTTACCTCTTGTTTGACTAAACCCTTTTACTTGATTTTCCTAATTTACCTTATATATTAGGTGAGGACCCTTAAAAAACATAAAATCCAAAAGAGTTCGTAAATTCGAAGTAGCTTTTATGCCTCGCATAAAAGTGAACCGTAATAGATGACGACTCTGCTGGGCATTTTTCAAATAGATTTTAACCATAAGGGTTTCAATGTAATGTGATTTATTGTATTTATTTTCTTATCTATTTACTTTCTTGTATATATAATTATCATTGCATGCATATCATAAACTCCGCCAAAATAGCAAAAAACTGCATGGTTTCAAAGGCGACACGCAGGCTGGCGGTCGAACCTTAACTAAAAAATCAAATTATTTATTTGGAACACGTTGAAGGTGTAGTTTGTTCGCGGTCGTCCAACAGCCAACAACGGTTTATCTCGAGTAGTCCACTCATGTGCTAAAGTCATTTGAAAAGCCCACTCTAGTATTGTCTAGGATAGAGTGAAGCCAAATGTTAACAGACTAGCGCATGCTTACCTAGACGGGCTTAGATACTTGAGACGTATCTAAGCCCATTAAGAGACTACCTTGTGTCAAGACGGTCTATGATCCGAAGACACCGCATCCCACTATATGCTAATTGGAAACATGATTTGTGCCTATGTGAACCATTGTCCTTTAGGGTGGGGGGGGGGGGAGGGAGAGAAAATTAACGGTCTTTTATTTTGTAGATGTCGACCAATCTAAAGTTCGACATGGTGCTAGAGGCACTCGATATACTGAGAATTTGGTAGGGTTGGTTAGATGATGCATTACAAAGGGAAGTCATAAAATCATTAGACACCTACCTCGCTGAGAATTATGAAAGTTGTAGAGAGAAAATTAACGGTCTTTTATTTTGATAGGATGGTGTTTAGGTTGGAGACGTGTGAGATGATCCCAACTGGAGGAAATCCGAGATTGCATAGATAACAACGTTAATGATTAAGGAAGTTAGAAAGGAAGTCACTATCACCTTAATCCCACACAAGCATACCCTCGATAAAATCCTGAAACTACTATCTTTCTCCCATGCCAATTGGATCTTCAGTCCAACCATATCCTTTAGGGATTTGTACAACCGATTCGTAACCAAAAGGGGATTCTACGACTATTCCATGGACCTTTGCCGGCCTACTCTACTCTTAGCCTTTTCCATATGCCTATTGGGACTCACGATCTTTCCCAAAGATAGACACCAAGCCATAGACACCCGAGTCATTTTTGTCACCTATGCTATCTTTCATGGCATAACCACAAATGAAGAGATTGTCCCGTGATATAACCAAGCCTCGAGTCTATGCCGAAATCACTATAGGTAGGATAGCCGTGGATCATCAAATATTTGAAATCCGTGGTCCCCAATATCGACCATCAAAGCACCTTAATGGACACCACACAAAGATAAGGCTTAGCGAAGACAACATACAATATGCTTCCGATTTCATATCCCGAAACTACTATGCCCATTTCTCCCATGCCAATTGGATCTTCGTACACCAACCAAATAATCCTTTAGGATTTGTACATACCGGAATGGTCACATAACTTAGGTCTCAACACCGAAAAACGGGGGCGTGGATGCAAGCATCATAAGGATTGGCCGAGGCACATTTGTAAAGCTTCAAATGAGATCATGGCTTGCGAGCCGCCGATGATAATGGACGCCAACACTTGGAGAAGATTAAACGTATCAAGCCATTAGCTTCGACACACAAGTAGTTCACACACGCAGCCGGCTGTCGCCTTTATCATATTTTGTAACCGCTTTGGGAAAAATATTGTTAATGAAAACTAAGATTTATGGGGCCAGTGGTTCGACTCAACAAATGGCACAATCATGTTTCAAACGACTAGAAGAGCCTTGCTCAAAGGTCTTAAGAATGCGTCTAGCATAATTTATTGCAATTATATGATTGTGTGCCTATATGCTTTCACATGTTCCATCTAAATGATTGCTTGATGATACATTCCGACCACTGCCCAAAAGAAAAACACAAAAGAATACCAAAATAGCCAAAAAATATCATATGCCAAAATGACTAACTATTTACAACTCTAAAAGGTTGACTTGCTACCATGGACGCTCAAGATAGCCAAAGTGCCACCACCCCCATTGTCAACTTGGTTAGCAAGGAAGAAAGTGAGGACTCACTCCGTGAGAAGATTCTCAAGCTAGAAGGAAAGATCAAATTGGTCAAGGCAAATATCAAAAAGGTCGATCGAATTTTAGACTTGGCTACAAGCCCGCCAAAAGAAGCTATTGGGCTGGAACACTATCATGAGAACCTTACAAACGAGGTCAAAGGAATGACACGAAGTTATATACCACTTTTGGGCAAATAGGATATGCCTAAGAAAGAAACGAGGTTTTCAAAGAGGAGTCCGAACCAAATGAAAAGGAGAGGAGTCAGCCATCTAAAAGGGCCACCACAGCCGCCTCTGTTGCTAAAGCTGAAAAATTACGAGACACTTTAAGGTTCCACCTGCCCACCATCACCAACTTGGTAGGTAACTGCCCTCAAAGCCGATGCATGCCCCTACAAAGTCACACCAGGGCATGTACGATGCGAGGACTCTACGAAAAAAATAAAAATCGTGGGGGCTGCGTGCTCTAGTCATGAGAGGCTCCCACCATGGCTCCAATTTATGTGCACAAAAAGGTGCCTATTCCACAAAAATCAACACGGCCAGACCGCCGATGAATGCGTGGCCCTCAAAAGGAGGATCATAAGACTGATTGACGACAAGACAATTCGCAACCTGTGGGGACCACATACATTCTTTATTGGTCCATGATCTAATCATCCCTAGTGAAGGAATCACGCTGGACGCTTAAATTGGCATTGTCACTTCACCATTTTTAAATACTGGTATGCGAGCATCTTTCAAAAGTTGGCAAGTACAGGAAACATTCGCCCAATCGAGACCTGATACGCTCAAATTATGGCTAATAAATTGCATAACGGGACGTTGTCAAATATAGTAACCCAACTACATTGGGGTAGAATCCCACAGGGAATAGGGTGTGAAAAGCTTACTAATGTAGTTGAGTAGTTTCTTCCGGTCTAATTTCGTACTCCATTGAGTTTGTAAAAGATTGTTTGTTGATTTTCTTGTAATTGAATGGATTAAAGAAATCAAGGTTGTGTCCCTCTTTAGATGAAGTGTATGCTATGAGTATTGATCTTGATACACTTCTAATGGATTGTTGTATGAATGCACTTAACCTTTAATAGACTCCCTAATATTTCCCAATAGTTAAGGACTATTCTCTTTATGATTTTCCCAAATATAAAAGAGTCGATATGAAGAACGGTAAATATGTGCCAAGTAAACCCCTCTTATTCCTAAGTGAATCTATTAAACAAGGGTTAACACCCCGAGTTCTTGTTACTTGTTCTTACCAAACCCTACCCTAACTTATTTTCCCAAATAAAGAAAAGTTTATGGCATAAGCTAATGTTTGCAACCGTCAACTAGCATTAAAGAATGAAGAATAAGTAAACGCTAACAACCCATTTGGCGCATATATATCATCCCAATTCTCAATCACATGACACCCATCATTGGGTTCACAACCTTAGTATTAAATTTAGCTATTCATATTGAAGAACGAACAATAAAATATTAAACAAGTCATAATGCTTACGTATTTAATAAAGATGAAAAAGCTATAATCTGTCTCAAAAGCTTCAAAGAGATAAAGTATTCGATGCCATGAAGTCAAAGAATAAAGTCTAACAATGAATGGTACATACCAAAAATATGGAATTACACCTGACAAAATTGCCCCTGACGGCATAAGATACTGTCCGTACAATTAAGTTCTGACCGCATATCAAAATACGATCACCGTATTTCTCTGCTAGGTCAAAATATATGAGCAACTTATATGGTCCGTATTTAAAAGTACGGTTCGTATCTGTCTTCCTTCAATTTTCCAATCTTCAAAGTATGAGACAAGATATAGACCGTATAAACATACACGGTCCGTATTTCTCGACCGTATCCATAGTTCTTCAAGTTCAACTCTCTAGTCCTTTGCTCACTTATACATGACCAAGAGTACAGCCCGTACAAATATGTACGGTCCGTACTTCTCCACTTTTTGTGCCAGTTTATGCAATTTCCTTGTTTTTGTCCTTTGAACCTTCAATTACCTGAAATACACAAATACACGTCAAAACGACACTTACTTGCCTAAAAACAGGTAAAACTCATCGTCAAAAGGTATCAAGTGTGCTGTAATTCCACTGCACATCAACACCCCCAACTTGAAGTCTTTGCTTGTCCTCATGCAAGCAACACAACACAAACGACTCAACTAAAAGCTTAGATACACCAAGTAAAAATGTCTACAATGGTTTTGGCTAAGAACTACCGCCATGCATTTTTCTCACTATTGACCCTCTCAATTTCACAATTTCAAGACAAGATGTATCACTCAAAATATGTTATGATTCACAATGAAGCTTTAATCCATGACATAAAGTTATTGGAACTAATAATGTATATACAAACGCTACTTCGGGCAATCACTTGTTTTCACGTTTCATTTAAACCTTATGCTCACAAAGACCAAAGAATGTCCCAAACACATATGTACAAGAAGAAACGAGACAAAGACAAAGAAGGAGAGAAACAACTCACAAGGAATTTCATATACTACAAATGTAAATGCCATATGCTTGCCCTTATTTTCAATGCCTTCAACTTCGGACGGTTCGGTTGTGATCACACTAGGACTTTTTCTCGGCTTGTAATGTAGGCTTAGGGATGGGTAGGATAGATATTTGGGTATTAGTGACTCACCCTCCTTGAACACTACATTTCTCTTTCCTTTATTTTCCTTTCTTTCTTACTTTTTCAACTTCGATGTGGTTTAACAAACTACTGCATATTAACTATCTTTTTGTGCAACGATTTTCAATTTTTTTTTTTTTAATAAGCATTTACAGTAACTACAAAACAACCACATCGAATCCTCTACAGGTAACTCACACCACCCCCAACTTAGATTTTAGGCCTCTTTCACACATGTTTTACCTCCAACTTAGGATTTTGGCCTCGTTTTCATCTAATAGTGTTAAGGAGGGAAAATGTGCAAAAATAGGACTATTTCAAACAAGGGTATGGGTTAGTTAACGACTAGTCAAGAAAAGGATCAAAGGCTCAAAGGAGAAGACTAGGGATCATATACATGAACGAGTAAGGCTTATAAGACAACATGGCTACAAAGAAGGCTTAAGATCATCTCAACAACCAAACTGTCCTTAGAATTCAAGTGTCACGACCCAACAGGAGGGCCGCGAGGAGCACCCGGTGCTAGCCCACCCGGGCACCCCTTAACATACTTATACATCACATCTAGGTGAGCCACATAGTAAATCACGCTTTTCATTCATCATCATCCTAATCTCATTGGGCAACAACACATCTACATCATCATTAACAACTATGCCCATATAAATGTACATAAGTCGACAAGGCTATAAAAAATAATAACCCAAAATATAGGCCGACAAGGCCAAACACATCTAACCATATACACATGTCTACGAGCCTCTAAGAAGAATACGTCGTATCATAGGCGAGACGGGACCCCGCCGTGCCCATAAATATGTACACAAAAGAATCTATACCAAAAATGCAACGCCCAAATGAAATGGAGCTCCGCTACGTAGTCCCCGAGAAATCTAGCTATGGATCAAGTCTGTCTCACCCGGCCACCTAAGGCATGACGCAACGTTCACAAAAAAAAGGACGTCGTACGAAGAATGTACCGAGTATGTAAAGCATGATTAATATCAATATAAAAACATAATAGATAACATATGAAATAGGGGAGATAACAAGATTCACCTGTGACAGCACTTACTTGCTTTCCATAGGACGTTTCATTTCTATTGCGTATTCGTGTACATACATTCATATCCGTACTCGGCTTTACCTTTCGTATCCATTTTTGTATTCGTATTCATATTTCCTTTCATACTCATGCTCATATCATATACATTGCATATACATAGCCTTTACTTGGCATTTACATATACTTAACATATTCGTACTCATATTGATGTCACATACATAGCATTTATATAGCATACCCGACCACGAAGGTTCGGTGTTTCACATACACAGCCCTATCAAGGCTCGTTGTCATACATACCCGGCCCTACCAAGGCTCGATGTTATCCGTACCCAACCGCAGCGCGCGCGCGCGCATCGTCATATCTAGACATATATACATATACATATTCATTATATTCTACCCGGTCATATAAGCTCGGGGTTCACAATAGCCTCTCATGGGCACCCATACATATAAGCTCACATTTATCTTTAGCCTTTTTACTATCGCCATTCATTACATTCTACATTTAGAGGATTACTCGTCGTATAAGAGACTTAGTACAGTCGTATCATTTAGAGCGTCATAAGCTTAGTAGCTTCTAGAGATAGGATCGTTGGAGAATATCGTAAACCTGTAGAAGGATAATTATTTGGCCAAAGAACCATGCCTTATGAAAGAAGGGTTAGAACCATGCCTTATGAAAGAAGGGTTAGCCTTACATACCTTTCCGTGCAACTATTCTATCACTTGTACGTTCTTCTTCAAGGCTCACGTTCTACCTTCATTGAAGTGCATACTCATATTAGATAACGGATAGCTTAGCATTCATGACTAATTCTAGAGAAAATCAGACAGCATTTCCTTTATTTATACGACTTCCTCCATATTATATATCAACTCCCAAATATCAATAATAACATTCGCAATATCATCACAATAGCCTTTAGTCAACTACATTACTCTTACTTCACCATTCACTTCAATTCATCCATAACCATAGACATATCTCGACAATATGTTTATTCACATACAATGTCGATTTCCATAACCTCAATATCATCTACAACATGATCATATTCATAATGTATCAAGAATCATAGCTCATTCCAAACATTTACTCAAAAGTGGCACTATTGTACATTCATGACCCATTTCTCATATTCTTTTGCAACCCAAGTGTTTTAACTTCCAAATACTTTAAACAACATGGAAACATCATAAAACTTACCTTAGAAGGTGTAGGAATGAACCTGGGTGAAATACCTCACTTATGAGCAAAACCCTAGTTTTTCCTTCACTTGGATTTCTTGCTTTGGATGAACTTTAATGGGTTCTTATACTTGATTCACTTGGTTTGATGAAGTTGAACACTAATTTCTCTTGAAAATATTGTGAAGAAATATGGAGAGATGTTTTAGAGAGAAGGGGAGTGAAAGATGAAATGAAATACAATGAAACTTGGATCCCTTATCAAATACACAAATGTCCCTACAGTAACATACGGACCAACATACGGTCCGTATATTTTTCTTGGCCGTATGTCCGGGAGAAGTATGTTTGGTCCAGCCGAGGTGTCTTTGCTATTTTGGACTAAACCTACGCTGGACATACGGTCCGTATATTTTATACGGCCGCATGTCCGGCCGTATAATGTCCAAAGGTTCCAAACTTGTTCTGCCGACTCGTTTGATCTCCAATCCTTATGGAACCTTTTCTCTTGTCCTAGCTCAACACCTCACTACCATTCTAAGGGACGTTATAACTCTTCTCCAAAATATCTTTAAGTCACCATTAACTCGTTACTCATAAATTCTTTGTATACTTATCGTAAGCCTTGCCTATTGGCAATCTTTCTCGTCTAACATCGAATGTCTTTGAAATCTTACTTAAGGTCATCAAATGCTATTTCTTACTTATCGAAACACCATATACTTCGTACTCATCGCTAGTCTATTCACTGAGCATCAATGGAAATTTTTTTCGGAGGTGTAACATCAAGCATGACTAGCCAGGCAAGTTCTAGATTGCAAAAGCAATGCATGAACAAATGCTAACATCTGACCTACAATGAATAAGGATTATAAGAAAAGTGATATGACAAACATTCATCACACACGATACCGCAATACTCAAGATGTCACAAAAAGAAGCATGCATGTCAATTCACTAACACATTCCGAGAACATACAAATTTTTTGGAGAGGGGTCATCTTTTCATCAAAATACATATCATACATGCCATGCCCTAAGTTCATCACCACTACCATCTAAGTCATAATTACTCTATTTTACCTAAGCAACCTAAACATGCCGCCTTCAATAGAAAATAAAACCCTCAGAAAAGAACTGCAAGCAAAAGAAAAGCCGAGGGGGTCCTAAATACATATCTACAAAATACAACAACTACAGTAGCCCTACCCCCAACCAAAAACTATGCATTGTCCCCAATGCATCAAAATAAGCACAAGCAAGGGTAAGGGGACCTGAGGCGCACTAGGTACTCTGATCATCTCGAGACAATGCCACCTGCGGTCGGCAGCTGGAACATCGATTGTCGGTGGAAGCTGTTTCGAAGAGTAACGAGGAACAATGGGCTCAACCGGCATTGATGGTCGGTCGAGCGAAAGATCGACCCATGGTAGGTGTGACTGATGCGGTACCAAAACGTATCATGATAATTGTCACGCAGAGAATTATGCACATCCAACTGCAAACTCTCACCCTCCAATAAGTGCAACCTCCGAGTCACCTCATCCGGATCCTCATCCGATGGATCCATGTCGTCCCATTTTATTTTACCGTTGTTCTGTATCGTGGGGTCAAATTTTCAACCTGTATGAAATCCTCCAAGTTAACCTGGGTCGTCAGAATAGGATCATTTAAGACAACCTGCTCTCACCTTCAGCACCTCAACCTCAGCTTTCAACTTAGTATTCTTATCCCGAAGTGGTCCCATATCACCCCGGGTCCTGCCCTTTCTAAGACGGTCAATCGCGTCTCAAACTCATGAAGTCTCGTATGAATCACCTCATGAGACTGCTCAGACGCTGCCTGCACCGGTGCTATAGCATAGTTAATCTCTTTCTTAGTAAATTTTCGGATCTGCTCCATGATGATAGAGACCGACTTAGCCACTTTTGTTGCATTGATTGAAATATCTTTGAAGTTGTCTTTGTTCAATGCAAAGGGGTCAATCCCTCTTTGTACTTCAGGTGGAGGAACAACCGAAGAAGTCGGCGCAACAGTAGCAAGTGGTGCGGCGGTAGTCGATGGCTGGTGGTGAACAAGAGGAAGCTAGGGAAAGAAAGGAAATGATACCGGCGTGAAGCGCGGTGGGAGGTGCCTCTGTCGTGGCATCCCCTGTGGCCCCAAGACTAGGCTCGACTTGCATCTCTCCATGGTTAGCAGGCATCTCCAACAAAGTGTCATCAAGACCATCATCCTTTCTATTTCTCCAGTCAGCCACGTGTGCGGCCTTAACACAATGATCACGGTTTGGAATGCTCAACACACCTGCCTTCTGCGTTCGCAATGATGCACGAAGACATCATTGGGGGTGGCCGTGGCACTCTTTCTAATCTCTGCACCGCCCCATATTCGCCGGATACCTCGACAACGAGTTGCTACTACCCGACTGCGTACGCGAGGGAATTATTGTGTGAGTGGTGAGCACCTTGTACCTCACCAAGCTTCACCAAAATTTAGCCTCCAGTGTGAGAGTCCTCTTGAGAATCTTTGCATTCTGATTTGTCAACCAAGGCAGATCGACCCTTGTTATTACATAAGCTACCCATTTAAGCACAATTGTTGTCCCTCGCCTCTCTGATTTATCCAAAGATTTAGTCTCGTTGGATGGTGCCCCATAATCATTGCCAAAATACTTTGTCGATTGCTTTGCTGCTGATATCTACTTTGACATTTCGCATCGTAACCGCAACTAGTACCGGAACTTGCTGTATGGTCTGACCCGGTCATCTCATCAGTGTTAAAGTGGCCCCATACGATGCATAGAATTCCCAAACAAGGACAAGGAAATATTCTCCAAGACGGTTACCGAAGACCTCGAACTGATAAAGACAGAGTGCCTCAACAGTGCGAGGGTAGGTGCCCCATCCCTCAAATGTAATTCGCCTCTCCTCCCAAATATTTCTTCGCAGCTTTCCCCCTTTGTTCGTCGGAGCTATCCCTTGGTCAAATAGTTCTTTGGATCCCTCGACCCCAAACCGTAGGCTATCATCCGCCAATTGTTTACTCTTCAGTTCCAACCTTTTGACTTATTCTTCACTAGCAGAAGGCTCCGTGGCTGAACCTCTTTCCTTTTCAGTCTCCTCATCACCTAAGTCAGATGAGAAAGATTCCCCCTCTTCAGACTGGGAGGAATCAGATGATGGTGTAGTGTTTTGAGGTGCGGATGTTGTAGCGTCCCTTATCTTATTCACTGGTATAACCTCATCTTCCTTCTCTTGGTCAGAAGTCTCATCTCACAATTGGGTTTGGATAGTCGTCTTATCCTAATGACCCCTTCCAGTTGGTTGGGACCCTCCAACTCTTCTAATAGTGTTCTTTGGAGGCATACCTGTGGAGAGACATCATTAGTTACACAGAACTAAAGCAAAAGAAAGAAAGGAAAATCTTTTATTTTAGATGGTCGTAAAAAAGAATACGGTCCATATAAAAATATATGGTCTATATAAGCTGGCCGTAATATTTATGTTTTAGAAATACGGTCGAAGATGCGGTCTGTATAATAAAGTATGGTCTGTATTTTCTCTCGTAGTTCTTAGAATAGAAACATAAATTCTTGGCTCACTTATTACGGCCCAGGATATGATCCGTATAAATTTATACGGGCCGTACCTTAAGTCGTATTTCCTTATCGACCTCTACTTTTTTCATACACCTGACTTTGCTTTAGTTTAAGTTCACACACCACACAAACACATATATTTCATGGTTTCACTTCCTCATAGATGGGATATGAGGGTTGGGTTACTCAGACTTCACCCATTTTGAGCAATTTTTTTATCATTGGCATTTTGCCGAACAATTGGCGGGCATAATAATTTCAGACTTCAAAATAGAAATCGTCCATCGAAATGCCCTCAGACTCAGTAGGGTTTCGATATGCTCATCCTTATGAGTCTTAGACCCCATCACTTTGCTCACCCCCAATCAAAATTCATTAAACAAGATGTTCACCCTATTAAACCCTAAGTTCGACAATGGTAAACAACATAACAGATCAATCATACCATATTGTGTAAAGAAAAATTGATTAGAGCATTAACACACCTGTGAGTGATGACCTTGTTGACACCAGTTAATGAGCAGTAAGAGAAAAAAAAAATCTGGGAATAGGGTGTTATACGTATGGAAGGAAGGGGGAGTGTTTGATGGATGAGTTGGGTGATTTGTTTGAAGGATTTATAGGGATTTAAAGAGTGGTTATGGTGGTGGGTGTGTGTAAGGTCGTGGGGATGGTAATGAGAGGAAAAATGGGAGTGGGAGCGGGAAAGGCGGGGTGAGTTTTAAACCTTTTTCATATGTTCCGACTTGAAATACTGTCCGTACAATTAAATACGGTCCGTATTTCTTAAATATGTACCTGGACAATTTAATGACGTGGCATACCATAAATACGGGCCGTATTCCTAATCGTATTTTTAAGTACCGCCCGTACTTCTGGACGTATTCTTAGTTGGCACAAAACAATATGCCACTTTTCTTCCCTTACCATTATGGTCCCTAAATACGGTCTGTATAAATAAAAACAGCCCGTACTTCCCGGTCATATTTGTTGGATGGCAGAAAACAGTGAGCAACTTATTTTCCATCATCGATACGATCCAAAAGTACGGTCCATATAAATAAATACGGCCCGTTTGTATGCTTCTGTTACTTAATTTGTTTCTGCATTATAGTCCTACACCAAAGCAAATGTCAAACAGCACAAAAGCTACTAAAACACTGCAAAGAATTAAAGAAAACAAAACTAAAAACCTTGGGTTGCCTCCCAAGCAGCGCTTGATTTACGGTCGCGGCACAATGGTGTTACCGTTTTACTCTGGATTAGGAGTGTATGTATGCTTCAATCGGTGACTATCAACGATTATGTCTCCATCAATGCACCAATGGTAGTGCTTTATGCTCTGGCCATTCACTTCAAATGTCTGAGTTCCATCTCCAGACTTCTATTCCATTGAGTTATTGGGTGAAACACTCACCACTTGGAAGGGCCCGGACCATATGGATTTCAATTTGCCCTGGAAGGGTTTTAGCCTTGAGTTATACAACAAGACATCATCGCCTTTCTGAAAGTCCCACTTTAGGATTTTTACATCATGATAGTACTTCATCTTCTTCTTTTACAAGGTTGCACTCTCATATGTGTGGTATCAGAACTCATTCATCTCATTTATTTGAAAAAACATTAGCTTGGTTACCTCCTCCCAATCCATATTCAATTTCTTCAATGCCCACGAGGCCTTGTGTTCAATTTCGACTAGCAAATGACACGCCTTGCCAAACACCAGCCTATAAGGGGAAGTTTCAATGGGTGTTTTAAATGTTGTTGTGTAGGCCCAAAGAGCATCATCAAGTTTTGAGACCAGTCGGTCATGTTTGCATTGACCGTCTTGGACAAAATACTCTTTATCTCCCGATTGGAGACTTCCGCCTGGCCACTAGTTTGAGGATGATATGGAGTGGCCACCCGATGCTTGACACCATACTTTTTGAGCAGTACAACAAACACCTTGTTACAGAAATGCGTACCACTGTCACTAATGATAACTCGTAGGGTGCCAACTTGGGTGAAAATGTTCTTCTTAAGAAAGTTGGTGGCACTCTTCCCTTCATTATTGGGTAAAGCCACTGCTTCTACCTACTTCTAGACGTAGTCGATGACCACCAAGATGTATTTCATGCAACCTGAACTCACAAAGAGGGCCCAATAAAATCAATGGCCCAAACATCAAAGAGTTCAACCTCCATCACAAAATTCATAGGCATATTATGCCTCTTAGCAATCGTTCCTTGACATTGGCATTGGTCACAAGACATTGCCGTCAAGTTTGCATCATGATAGAGAGTCGACCAATAATATCCACACTCGAGCACCTTAGCCGGTGTGCGATTTTCACTATGATAACCCCCCATAAGAGAGTCATGGCAGGCCTTCAAAATATCCATCACTTCAGATTCGGGAACACAATGACGAATGATGTTGTCGGCGCATGTTTGGAACAAGTATGGTTCATCCCAATAATATAGCCTGTAATCTCTTAAGAACTTTTTTTCTGGCACGCTTTGATCTCGTCAGGAATCAGCCCGGTCACCAAATAATTCGCTATGCCAGCATACCATGGTGCCACATCACATGATACTGCAAGAAGCCTTTCATCTGGGAATGTATCATTAATTTCGAGTTCCCTCTCCGGTCTGCCAGCTTCCTCAAGCCTTGATAAATGATCAACAACTTGGTTCTCTGCCCCCTTATGATCTTTTACCTCAAAGTCGAATTCTTGTAACAAGAGAACCCAACTAATCAATAGCGGCTTAGCATCTTTCTTCGCCATTAAGTATCGTAGTGTTGCATGATCAGTGTACACCACCACCTGAGAGCCCAACAGATAGGCATGAACTTCTCAAACGCATACATAATGGCAAGCAGTTCTTGTTCAGTCACTGTATAGTTCATCTGAGCACCACTCAATGTTTTGTTTGCATAGTAGATTGAGTGCATGATCTTGTTGTGATGCTGACCAAGCACCACTCCAATTGCGAATCCACTAGCATCACACAGCTCAAGCGATAGTGACTAATCTGGTGAAATAATAATAGGAGCAGAAGTAAGTTGCTCCTTCAACTCATCAAATGCCTTGCGAAACTTCTCATTGAACTCAAACTTAGCCTCTTTTTCAAGAAGCTTGCACATGGGATTTTCTATCTTCGAGAAATCTTTTATAAAGCGCCGATAGAACCTGGAGTGCCCCACGAAACTTCAAACTCCTTTAACTGAGATGGGTGGAGGAAGCTTTGAAATCACATCAATTTTGGCTTGATTTACCTCGATTCCCTTTCAGAGATCTTGTGGCTAAGAACAATTCGTTCCTTCATAATAAAGTGACACTTCTCCCAATTAAGAACTTGATTGGTGTCCTCACACCTCTTCAGCACTAGACCCAGATGGTCAAGGCAATCATCGAATGAATCTCTAACAATAGAAAAGTCATCCATGAAAACCTCCAAAAAGTACTCTACCATATCTGAAAAGATTAACATCATGCAACGCTAGAAAGTGTCAGGTGCATTGCAAAGACTGAATGGCATCCGACTGAACGTAAAGATCCCATAAAGACACGTAAAGGTAGTCTTCTCCTAATCTTCCAATGCAATATTAATCTGATTATAGCTAGAGTACCCATCCAAGAAGTAATAATAAGACCGCCCTACTAGCTGATCAAGCATCTATTCAATAAAAGGCATAGGGAAGTGGTTCTTACATGTCACAGAGTTCAGCTTTTGATAATCCATACACACTCGCCACCCTGTAACAATTCTTGTCGGAATCAGCTTATTCTTCGTATTGGGCACCATTGTGATGCCACCCTTCTTCGGAACACATTGAACTGGGCTAACCCATTTGCTACCAGCAATCGGGTAAACCACTCCAACATCTAATCACTTAATAATTTCTTTCTTAACCACCTCTTGCATAGGTGGATTCAATCTCCTTTGATGTTCGACACTCGGTGTGCTCTCCTTCTCGAGTTGAATTTTATGCTCATAAGTACCAGAAGGAATACCCCGAATGTCTGCAATGGTCCACCATACCGATATTCTTTTAGAATTTCCAGCAACCTCTTCGTCTGCTCATCAGTCAGTAAAGTAGAAACAATGACCTGCAATATATTATCCGAATCGAGGAACTCATACCTCAGATGTGCAGGGAGCTGCTTGAGCTCAAGTTTTGGTGGCTCAACAATCGACGGTTTTGCTGGAGGTTTTTTTCGATTCTCAAGATCGAGAGACAACTGTTTTGGCTGATAAGAATAATATCCCAATCCTTCGAGCGAATTAACAGTCTCTACATATCCCTCCATATCATCTGCATCAAAATTGACTAGTATAGCCGCCAATGTCTCCCCAAGGCACTTTTCTTCCATCTTGAATTCAACGGCCTCGTCTATCACATCTATAGCATCAATAACCGAAATGCTTTCGTATGTAGTCGGTAGTTTCATTCCTTTCTTTGGCCTGAGAGGTCACCTCTTCATCATTAATACGAAATTTGGTCTCGTTCTTCTCTGAATCCATTAGAGCCCTTCGTGGAAAGGAAAGGCCCAAACTCATCCCAGTGGGACTTCATATGGGTAAAATGTCACGTTAATACTCATTTAACACATTCATACTTAACCCGGATTTATGGAGTATTACATGAATATTCATTGACGAAGGGTACAAAAATGGCTCTGTTTACCCTTGTGTTTTTATGAAAATCAGATTCTTTGATATTGTTGTGTGAGTTGATGACTCGAATATTATTGAAACTCTTGAAAGGTTTCCATACAGTAGATTATCTACTGAAAGAAGTTGAAATGAGAAAATTACACTGGTCTTGATTACATATTTTCGTGCAATTGATACTTTTATATATCTTGCTATAACTATGAGCATAATATAGTTTCTCTTACATAGAGATATTGAAATAAGATCAATTGCATACTGCAAGTGAGAGCCCTGATATGAATATGTTTTCTAACAAATATGGTCAAGTTTTTTTAATATACAGGGCATTCATTTGATCGACAGAAATGTTCGATCCCTATAGATTATTTATTCCCATGAAGATTATTGTCATATCATATTGTTCTACATAACAGTCAAATAACAAATATAATAGCAGCTTATATAGCAAGTTTGAAATGTACTTGACATGACTTCAACAATATATAACGATAATTCAACTCTATCAAAAGAATGGAGATGCAGATGATCAACCAGTTCGTCAAATGGTAATTTGACAGATCTGATCACAAAAGTGCTGCCAACAAATAATAAGCTAGAATACAAGATCAAAGTACATCATCTTCAATAATATGTGATGATTCAATTAGAAAAGTAAAATACACGATGTACTCTTTTTCCCTCAACCAAGATTTTGTCCATATGGATTTATTGGTAAGGTTTCACCGAGACAGCTAGAAATGTGTATAACCAAATATTTGTACTTTTTTTTTTTTTCCTTCATGAGAATTTTATCTAACATGATTTTTTCCTAGTAAGGTTTAGCGAGCCACAATATCTATTAAAGAACATCTAGGGGGACTGTTATAAATAGGATGCATTATGGATATCCATTTAAATACTCAACAATTTCTTGAAGAAGATGGCAATCAAACAGTCAACTTGCAAGTAGCTCATGCAGGCAACTTGCAAGCAGCTTTATGCAAAGCCTTATTTAGCTTCCTAAGGCTTGCAAGTAGCTGAAGCAGACAACTCGAAAGCAACTTCTGAAAAGCCTCACAACAACTTTTTTCTTCTATAAATAGAAAGCTAAATCAATTCATTTGTACATCAATCTCAAGAGAAAAAATATGTCTCCCCAACTTTTTTGGCTACATCTCTTATATTGTATTTTTATTATTATTTCATAACATGCAAAATATTCTTCATTCATCAGTGATATTTACAACTATTTGACAAGCGTATTAAATAGAGCAGAACAAGACAATTTTAAAGAATTGACAGGGCTGCTACACCTACTAAATCATAAATAAGAAAACATTGTAACAGCTGCTAACGGAAGAAACAACCTAAAAATGGAAAACAATGTTAATCTATCACTAAGCTTTGCAGTCTTTTTTTTTTTTTTTTTCTTCTTTTCTTCTTATGCCTGTATCTTTTCACCGCCGCCACCAACATATGCAACAGTTAATAGACGTTTAGACATGCGATTTCATATCATGAGATAAAATTCCAAATCACCCAAAAAGACATGACTTGAGATTCCAAATCATAATTTCAAAATTTTCAAATGTAAAAGTTAACACATAAGTTTATATTTTATAAAAATAGATTCATAAGTTGATAGATATATTTACCAATCATGTTTACCAACCATTTTATATCAAATATTAAAAGATCTACAAGTTGATAGTATATTTATAATAAATTTACTCTTACCAACCATGTGAGTTATATTAAGAAGTAGTTACACCACAACTCATGTTCAATTTTTCATTTTATTGAACTAAAGATTGATCAATTGATGTTGTATTTTTTTTTAAAAAAAGGCTTCTAGTAGCGTATTACTTTTGTTTTAAACTATGATTTGCTCATTTGGTAAGATTGTATAAGAATTGAGAAAGTTTAGATAGTTTTCATGACTTGTGAGGTTTTTATGCTTAGAAGAAAAAATACAACTTAAAAAATCCAAATTGCATGTCCAAACAAAACTTCAACTTCAAATCATCATGATTTCAAATCATGTCCAAACGGCTCTCCTTAATCTCGAGTAATGGGTTGATACTACTGTTTAACTTAATTATTTAGCAGCAGAAGGGGGTTCTCTATTACTCCTTTCACAAGGAAAAGTAGCTTTGATAAAGATTCATCTATCACTACTAAGCAGCCACCGATCACCCAACCCCCGCGCTCCTCTCCGCTCCCATTACTTTTTCCAAATTTTGGTAAGAAAACCGAAAAGGAAAAAAAAAAAAAAAACTTGTCGTACAATTTAATTCCATCTTCCAATATATAACAAGGCAAAGACCAAAACAAAAAGAATTCCATTCAGTCTTGTGTAGTTTAATACATTTAAACTGACAACTCTTGTATTCAGAACGGCAGTAAACTCCAGATCCCAATGCTATAACATTGTACCGCTGACGAGATGTAAAGGAGAAGTTAAACGCAACAAAAATGAATCAAGCATTAGCCTTAACCAACTCCTTGGTAGCTGCTGAAACTGATGGTTGGGGCTGCAGGTCACAAAGTTGAAAGACCGTTATATAGTGAACTATTAAATCTTACAACCTTATGCACGTCAAAAATGTAGTTTACAAGCTAATTGTGGAAATTGTTATATGTGGTACTGGAAGGATTGGGAAAGGGAGAAACATTGAGAACATTAAATGATTACACTGTGTCAACAATAATAAAGAATAGCTGTGATCTCCTTTCCATAACCAGAAATGCTAACTTATGACTGTCAAATTTGACATCCTTAGGTTTTTAAGAGTCTTGAGATATTGTTTGATATTGAAAGAACAGAAAAGATCAAGCACTAAACTGAAGTCTGAAAGGCCAAGCCTCCAGGAACTGCTCATGTTTATCAACTATCAGGGTTATTGGTATAATACAACAGTAGCTTCTACTTTACCAGATATTTCAGGTAATGATATGTGTGAATATCAAGACAGACCACACTACTGGTTGGCCTGACGCAAGAAGGATAGAGGAGGTACAAAGCTAGAAGGCTTTCAAAAAGAGGAGTATGCCCTGTTTCAGTCTAGAACTTGCAAGTTACATTGATCACAAGCAAAATCAGATCCAAGATTGGAAGTTAGCTACTAAATTTTAAAGTAACATCAAGCAAGTCAAGCCACAAGTATGCTTTTTAGCATAGATAAAAAAATACTACATGAAAAATCATCGAAACATATTAGATGAATAGGGGTGTGTGTGTGTGTGTGTTATACACACACATGTATATGTATATGTATATGTATACGTAGACATAGACATAGACACAGACATATCTGATCATACAATTACCTCAATGAATTTTTAATTCATGTTCCAAGACAATTAATGAAACCCTAACTTCAACACTTCTGCATTCCCTTTAGGCTAAAAATGCAACTAACACCTCAATCCCAAGCAAGTTGCCTCGTCTATATGAGTCCTCATTAATCATGCATTCCCGAGGGAAGAAACAAAAAACATGAGTGAGAAGCAGGATTAGAACCTGTGCGAAGTGTGGACCATAGTCCACTTTGGAACTACTTCCACTGAACCAGTGGCCCATTTCATGTAGGGTTCAGTTGCTTCTACATTTAGTAACAGTGACAAATTTTGCACATACACAGAAGGTCTGGACCAAACACAGTGGGTTCTGCTGAACCCACAGTGCATTGACTCTGGCACTTATTAGAAGGGAAGTAAAAAGCAGGCTGTTTCTTTGTGAACTCTACATAGAAGCCTCTATCAAATGGCACACTTATGTTTATTTTAATCAATCCTATTTATATATGACAAGTTGCAAGCAAGCAGTAGCAGCCAAAAATGAAATATGGATGGGTAATCTAGTTTAAGGACTCAAAAATTTCAGTTCCACTACTTACAGCAGCTAATTCCTGTTCATGCTTTGGAATAAAAGCGGTATCGACTTTGCCGTTTTTGAAGTCCTGTTGTCCAACAAACAGAGAAGATTAGGCTTATTAAAATCTCCTAAATCAGCAGTTCCAAAGAACATGGTAATCCGCCTACCTCAATATCAAGGATGAGTTTGTGATATTCTATTGTGGTTGGAACTCCTGTCACAGAGAGTAAAATTAAGACAACAGATAACATGTAGGAAAAATAAAGCTAAGTGGAAGTGGCAGAAAAACTTTAAAGGGCAGCCCGATGCACTAAGCTCCCGCTATGCGCGGGGTCCGGGAAGGGCCGGACCACAAAGGAAGTGGCAGAAAAACTTTGAATGGAAAAAATTGACTTCGGCCCAAATTTCAACTGAATGGACGCAAGAAACAGATATGTATTAGCACGCCACATGGATGAGAAAGTGACTCGGCTGAATATCTTGACATACTTCAGGGAAATCAAATTATTTACAAAAAAGTAAACTCAGAAAGTAAAGCAAGCAATGAGGATGTAAAGTAGTTTGGATTAAACTGTGTTACCAAAAATGAGGAACAGCTGAAATAGGTAGTTAGGTGCCTGTGTATGAACCACCAGCAAAGAGTTGCAAACTTTGCAAGTGGGAATTGCAAATAACTATGTTAACATTCAGCCATTCATTAGCATAACTGTCTGAACCCCCCACCCCAAATTCCTCAGCTTTTTATCCTCAGTGCAGTGTACTTTGCATATTATCTGTTCAGAGTTATTTATCTAATGAAAAAGTTATTCCGTTTGGATTTATTAAAAAGGCTTAATACATAGACAGCCGCTTAAATTTGTCAGAAATTCCATTTAGACACTCGAACTAAGGCTTGTTCCAATTGAGCACTTGAACACATAATGAGGTGTTTCTATTCAAACACTTTCGGGTCATTTCGAAAAAACTTTTGTGCGTGTTCACTAGCGTCCATTACATAGGTAAGTTAGACACTTAAAATATGTCACAACCTTTAATTATATGCATTTTCCTCAATAAGCCGTAAAACCTCAAACCTATTCCAATTGAGGCTGATGTGTATACTTAAAGGAGATGACCTATTTTATGTGGTTTACTTAACTATCTAATAGACACTTGAGAACAGGCACAATTTAAAAAAAAAAAAAAAAAAAAAAAAATTGAACCGAAAGTGTCTTGTAGGAGCATTTTATTATGTGTTCAAGTGCTCAATTGGAACAAGCCTTAGTTCGAGTGTCTAAATGAAATTTGTTGCCAAGTTTAAGGGGTTGTCTAAGTATTAAGCCTATTAAAACCACATGCTAAAGAGATAAATGCAACTGCTAGAAGGATTTCAAGAACCAGAGCAACTTTGACAACAATCTCCATTTTTGGAACAAATAACCACACCCAATATTGAGGAATACGATCAAGAAAACTGTTAGTTGTACCTG
Organism: Lycium ferocissimum; assembly: GCF_029784015.1. Taxonomy (NCBI): domain Eukaryota; kingdom Viridiplantae; phylum Streptophyta; class Magnoliopsida; order Solanales; family Solanaceae; genus Lycium; species Lycium ferocissimum. The sequence goes on along the minus strand of NC_081343.1, from coordinate 4,578,933 downwards.
TGATAATTGTGTCATCAAGTGCTCTTTTCATGCGCTCAATAGCCTTCTCACGTGTTGGAGCCCACACAATTAGCTGCACAATGTTTAAAATTTAAAGTGAAGAAAGGTATTAACAGGAGAAGAGTAAAAGAGCTTCACTAAAAGATGAAACAGCTACTGAGCTACATTTTTCAAATTCAGAAAGATCATATAGTCATGCATGCTTTGAGAACCCCATAAAACAACATGCTCCGAAGTCCAATCAAGTTACGTATCTTAAAGATTTTTTTTTTTTTTTCAAATCAATAGATTTTGGGTATTGCAGGAGTATTAAGGTTGAGGAGGTTAAGGGTGCTGTTCGTAGGATGCGCAAGGGAAGAGCGGCAGGACCTGACGAGATTCCTGGAGAATTTTGGAAGATTGTGGGCTCGGCAGGTCTGGAGTGGCTGACTAGGTTGTTTAATGTCATCTTTAAGACGGCAATGATGCCCGAAGAATGGAGGTCGAGTGTAATGATCCCTCTATACAAGAACAAGGGCGATATCCAGAGTTGCAACAACTATAGAGGTATCAAGCTGCTAAGCCATACTATGAAAGTGTGGGAAAGGGTGGTGGAGATGAGGGTGGTGTCTATTTGGAGAGAAAGTTTGGATTCGTGCCGGGACGCTCAACTACGAAGCCATCCATCTATGAGAGACCGGTGGAGCAGGTATAGGGAGAGGAAGAGAGACTTACATATGGTATTCATCGACCTAGAAAAGGCTTACGACAAAGTTCGAGGAGATCCTATGGAGATTTAGTGTGCACATGGCGTACATTAGGGTGATCGAGGACATGTATGAGGGAGCCAAACCGGGGTAAGGAAAAGAGGCTTCCCGGTTGTGATGGGGTTGCATCAAGGATCGGCTCTTAGTCCGTTTTTATTTGCCTTGGCAGATGAATTGACGCGGCATATTCAAGGCGAGGTGCCATGGTGTTGCCCTGACAAGTCTTGATCGATGAGACTCGTAGCGGAGTCAACGCAGAGGTTGGCATCAAAGGGTCCATGCTGCAGTACTGGAGGGATCGGGACCCTCGAGGCCGGCGTGGAAGCGGTCATTCAGAAGACAAGCAGTTTCGAGTATCTTGGGTCTATTATACAAGGCCTGACGATGATGTCACACATCTGGAGCAGTGCTGTGATAAGAAGGTGCCACCACAACTTAAGGGCAAGTTCTACAAAGTGGTGGTTAGACCAAATATGTTGTATGGGGCGGATATGAGAATGTTGAGATGGATGTGTGGGCACACTAGGAGTGACAGGATTAGGAATGAGACTATCCGGGACAAGGTGGGAGTGGCCTCGGTGGAAGACAGAGCAGATCCGAGATGGTTTGGACATGTGAAGAGGAGAGACACGGAAGGTGCGGAGGTGTGAGAGGTTGGCCATGGATGGTTTCGAAGAGGTAGGGGGCCGAAGAAGTATTGGGGAGAGGTGATTAGACAGGATATAGCGCAGTTACAGCTTACCGAGGACATGACCTTAGATAGGAGGGTATGGAGGACTCAGATTAGGGTAGAAGGCTAGTAGATAGTAACGTTTATCCTTTCATATTAGTAGTCACATTATCGCGATATAAGTTCTTGTGCTTTGATTTCTGCTACTATTTGTTATCCTGTACTTTGATTATCTTATTTTATCTGTGATAGCTACTGCTCCTTTACAAACTGCTTCATCATGGCTTAGTCGAGTTATTTGCATTTCCATATCGCTTTGAATCTCTTGGCCTTATCCGACCTCTTGTTATGCTTTTATGAGGGTCTTTCGGAAACAGCCGTCCTACCTTGGTAGGAGTCGAATCACAGACATTCCACGTTGTGGGATTTCACTGGGTTGTTGTTGTTGTTGTTGTTGTTTCAAATCAATAGATAAGATATGCTGCCTTCAGTATCAGTTAGACGTATATGTTGACCAAAACATAAGGACAGACTTTCCACAAGTTTTAACTGTAGAAATCTGCTTCTTGGTCTTGGAACTTCCATTTAGTGTCTCAAGCAATGGAAAAAAGGCAACCTGACCTCCTCAGGTCCTCTTGCCCTAAAGAATAATGCTAGAGAGGGTCCACAGGGATGGGAGGGCGGGTGGGTGGGTTTACCTTTCCTAGCAGGGAATCATAGCTCGGCGGAACCACATAACCAGGATAAACGTGGCTATCCATGCGGACAAATGGACCTCCAGATGGCAAATACGCAGTGATTCTCCCTATTTATGCAAAAAACAAAGTTCAGTGTCTAGAAATATCAGCGTGAATCATAGAGAAGACACCTATTCCACTTTAGTATTAGGACTCCATCGGGTGGAACAGCAAAAACAACATACCCAGTGTAATCCCACAAGTGGGGTCTGGGAAGGGTAAAGTGTACACATACCTTACCCCTATCTTTGCAGGTAGAGAGACTCTTTCCAATAGACCCTCGGCTCAAGTAAAGCAGATACACAGCAATTAATGAAAACAGGTGGAACAGCAAAAAAAAAAAAAAAAGTGTATATTTAACAAAGTGCATTTATAATGGCATCCAAGTTACAGATTATATCTTCCTTCTCTCCAAAATTTCAATATATAACATACTGCTCGAGCTACATTTTAGGGATATGCAACAGCACTTTCTTTTTCTTTTAAAAGCTAAGATTTGGATAAGATCCATCAAGCCATATACATAGCGCACATTTGTATATCCCCGTCATCTGTTCTCTACAATACACGTAAATAAATTGAACAGTGAAAAGGTAAATATGTGTCTACAGCAAGAACAACAAGAACTACACTTCAACACTAGGCTATTTGGTGTCGGTTGTATACATCCTCAATATCCATTTTGCTCAATTTGGACTAGTTTCGTCCCAAACCTGAACAATTTGGCTTCTCTAACGATCAGGGGTTCTTTTTCTCTACTGACGAAAGAATGGATCTCTAAACAGACCAAAACGACTCATAACCAACATAAATATTTGTATGTTGCTCTGGGTAAAACAGATCAGCTTTAAAACCAGAATCAGTTCTTGGTTGGTGTAGAAAAAACACTTTTTAGCAAAAAACTATGGTTTTAACGAAAACATATCATAATAATCTAATAATCACTTATCGAACTGATCATACACAAAATCAGAATCCAAACCAGACAGGCCCTTGTGTATAAATATCAGCATAACCTTATTAAAGCATCCAAGATATTTCCTAATGATGTCATTGCTTATGCAGTTCAGAAAATAAGTGATTCCGTTATTCAGGCACACTTGATACTGCAGCGCAGTCTGATTCAACCTTGAGTTGCAACCAATTAGTGAGAGTTTACATTAGAGATTCCAGAAAGCTAAGTGATTCACTTATCCAGGCACACTCAATAACTTATCCAGGCACACTCAATACTTCATTGCAGTCTGATTCAAGTTTAACTTGCATACAAGTTAGTGAGAGTTTTACGTTGGAGAGTTTCCGAAACACAAGCTTCAAATCAACTATATTTTTACCAGGTCCGGGTCTGAAATTTTTGAATGCATCTTCTGCATTTATACGGCACTCAATGGAATGTCCTCTAAGCACTATATCTTCCTGTAAGCAAGAAAGAGAAAAGGAACGAAATAAAAGATTAGACTTTCACAATTTCAAAATGAACACATTAGTTCCATTCCAGCCAGTCTTAAAACATAATGCCCCTACTTGAAAATAAATACACTCATTCTCCTCTATTTTGTTTTTCAAAATTATACAAATCAAACTGTTAAATAAGACAGTTTATACTTTTTAAAGTTTCTTTTACACTATACAATTTATCAATAATTCAACGATCAAATGTGGCCCCACCCACCTACACAACTATCACTTAAGAATACATGTTCTTAAATTTGAGTAATTTAACAAGTTAGATATTTGTTTGATTGAAATGAGTAACTTATTTTCCTCAGTTTAAATGTTCTAAGTCAATTCTTTAGAAGAAGAAAATCTTAAAGGAATAAAAAAGAAAAGATAGAAAGGAAATGATTGTTCAGCATTACCTGTTTGTAGCGCAGCTTTTCTCCCATAGCCACGCGAATCTGTTCTTCTATCAGGTCAACAGAAGATATCATTTCTGTCACTGGATGCTCCACCTAGATTTCAGCAATATATTACGTTACTTGCACGCAAAAGAAACAAGAGGAAAAAGATACATTCTCTATACTTAAATTTGCAACTATTGACAAGACATTTCTTGACTAGAGCTTTTACCTGAATACGAGTGTTCATTTCCATGAAGTAAAAGGATCCTCTCTCATCTAATAAGAATTCAACAGTACCAACACCAATGTAACCTATAGATGCTGCTGCTGCAACAGCTGCATCGCCCATGGCTTTTCGTAGCTCGGGTGTCAACGCAGGGGAAGGTGCTTCCTCTAGCAACTTCTGGTTTCTTCTCTGCAGAAATAGGGTATTTCAAAGATGTTACACTAACTAGTGGATCTCTCATTCCCCAACTAAAAACTTAAAAAATGTAATTTAATGGATTCCTTAAACTTCAACAAGTAATAAAATAAAGAGAGATGATTTGATTGATCAACCTTTAAATTTTTTATAACTAAGCAAATTGTCGCCGGAACTAACATAATTTCGTACTCTGGAATGAACTATCCAATTATGCAAATCATGACGATTATATACTCATTGTGATTACTAGTTTAGATCTATTGATAATGTAACAATTTTATTAATGTGGTAGGGAATTCCCAACATACACATGGTATACAAAATTAGAGAACCTACAAAGAACATTATTAGTACAGATATAGTGACGACGTAAGGGCGAACAGTTTTTGGGGAAAAAAAGCAAATATTAAAAATTTGTCATGCGCAGAGATAGTACTAGTCACCTGCCTCTCTACCTCCCAAGGTAGGGGTAAGGTCTGCGTACTCTCTACCCTCCCCAAACCGTATGTTGTGAGAGATAGTACTTGGTACCAGTAAAATACCAAGTCTAGGTTGGGCGAAATCAAGGAAGTTAAGAAAGAAAGGTCACAGAGAACAATACCAACTGTAGTCATACCATACACAGAGCTGCCAGTGTGGCGTTGCCATATAATCCCAGTTGGGACTGTAATTGGCTGTAAGTTGCATGCTTATTAAGTAACTCAACCCACCCACTACAAGATTTTCTCTGCTTCCTATGGCTATAAATTATCATTGCAGGTGTAAGTAAGAGGGTAACCAGGTTAAGTACAGGTCTTGCACAAGTATTTTGTTCAGAAACTGATATACCGCTTTATGAGTTTACGTGGCGAAAACTGACAGGACCCTAGTCTTCCACTTTGTGCCTGGCAAGTCCAACACCAACAAAAATGAAAGAAAGTCAACATAACCCTGAAATTGCAGGCAGTATCGCTACCTCTTTGGTTTAGTTGATGGCATTTTTGACAAAGGTTTGTTGAGGTGCGCTTAAGCCCTGAAGCTAGGTGCAAGATAAGTTGTGTGCTTCCCGCACTTAACTGGCGCTTCAGTGCCGGCAACGAGGCACTAAGGCGTGCATCACACCACCCACAGGCTTTGTCTTAAGGAGAGCGACACTAAACAATAAATATTTCACCTAACTGTATTTTGTTTCAATTTTTTGTTTATCTTACCGTTGTTGGGATCAACAGTTATTATCCTTAGACTACATATATAATTTTTATCTTTCCCTTCAATTGCCCCGTTTTCCATTGAGGCCCGTGCTTCATTTAAGCTTTACGCTTAAAACCCCAACTGACTTCAGCGCTTCTTTTCACTTTTTGGACTTAGATAACTCAGGTTGCCTGCCCCTACTAGCGCGTTCCTAGTTACTACCACACAAAGAGATAAGGTGTATCTTAGAAACAGTGAGCTGCATTACTGACTCCGTAAAAGCTGCTTTTTCCAAGAGCAGAAACTCAAATTTCCGTAATATTATGTCTACCTGAATACTGCAATCACGCTCTCCGAAGTGCACGACATTACCATATTTATCAGCCAAAACCTGCATATGACAAAAGTTGTGAATCAGCAAGGCTGAAATCAGACCCTCTAAGAAAATTGACGGTAATTGAAATAATCAGATTGGTAATAACTCAATTGACACATATAGCCAGATAAAACAAATACATAATCAAGAGACATATAGCATATTCAATCAATACACTTAAATTCATCTCAGTTCTAAGGACACAATACCCTAATCATGTGGCAGCAATTTTCTCATATTCAATAATGTCATCGATAATGAAGTTACGCACACAATCAAAGCACGCAAAATAAGGGAGAAAACCAGCATTTAGGTCATCTTCAGTAAACATGGTGATATTATTTTCTCGGTGAATACTTATTTCACATCTGACGTACTCAATACGCATCAAGTATATGGATACTAAAGGGAGAAGCAGACTCCAGAACGAATTCATTAAATTTATCAGCAACTGCAGACTCAATAAACATGCCATCCTTTGAATAACAACTAAGATTTATTGAATACTAAAATAGTAGATATATCTTGACTGACATACCTAAAGCAGACAAAGAAGTTGGTGAGAGAAGAAATTTGCAGAACGGAAGCAAGATCAAGAATAAGAAATGCCAGCAGCCCTCTTCTCCACACCAATTTTCATCCCAGCAAAGAGAGATGTAAACCTCACTTTTTTTTCCCATATGGGTTCAAAGGACCATGATACCTCCAAAAGATTGTTTACGGTACATTGTCCATTCCAATGAGTGACCAGGAATACTTTTGAAATGGCATATTTTTCAGTGACAAAACTGATATTTGTTCTTTTTTTTTTTTTTTTTAAACTGGTAATGTTGTATTCCTCAGCATTAAGGATATGCTGGCAACCTTAAGACCAAAAAAAAAAAAAAAAAAAAAAAGAAAAAGGGATAGATACTACTTACAGAGAGCCTAACAAATCTACAACCTCTGATTCCTCTATTTCTTTCTCTTTACACCAAAAATAAAAAGATACAATACAATTCCATTTAACTATGTGAATGGAATTGGACCTATCTTCAAAGCTTCTACTATTCCTCTCTCTCCACAGAGTCCCCAGATACAGTGTGGGATAATTCTCCACCATTTCTTCTGGCTCTTGCTTCCTCCTCTTCTAATCCAGCAACTCAGTAGATCTGCAGTGTGCTCAGGCATGGTCCATTTTGTGTTTGTGAGGGTAAAAAATAAAGCCCATAACTGTGCAGTGAATTTACAATGCAGAAAGAGATGGCTGTTGGTCTCATCTGTTTCCCCACATAGTGGACATCTGGAGACAATGATCTGTCCCTTTCTCTTCAAAACTTCATGAGTCAAACAAGCCCTTCTAACTACCAGCCATGTAAAGCATTTCACTTTAGTTGGTGCGATTTTTTTCCAAACATTTTTCCACAAAATTTGGTGGTTTCTGTTTTGTTGTGCATTGTCAATTTCATAGACCCTTTTAACTGAAAATTGCCCATCCTTGTTATGTTTCCATCTTATAGAGTCTGAATCTGTTGTAGTGCCACTGAAGCCCTCCAATTCATGCAATAACTTTGCCACCCTGTCCACTTCCCAATCATTCAAAAGTCTCCTAAATGATAAATCCCACCCTTGAGTAGTCCAACACTCATTGACAGTTGCCTCAGGATTGTTGCATATGATGAATAAATCAGGGAAATCTTCCTTCAAAGGGGTCTGATTTTTCCAGGCATCTCCCCAGAACTTTGTTTTACTACCATCTCCCACTTTTATAGTCATGTTCCCAGCTAGCTTAGGCCAAAGATCTCTGATTGTTCTCCAGACCCCAACTCCATAGGGTGTAGAGCTGACATTACTACACCAAGGGCTATATCACCATATTTGCATTTGATAACCTCCTTCCATAAAGCTTGGCCTTCTTCATTATATCTCCATAGCCATTTCATTAATAGACTATTGTTCTGTCTCCTAAGGTTTCTGATGCCCATTCCCCCCAAATGTCTACTGTTCAGTACTTTATCCCATTCCACCAAATTGTATCCCTTATTCTCTTTGCATCCATGCCAAAGAAAATCCCTTCTCAATTTATCCAACTTCTTCAGAATCTTAGAAGGTAGAGGGAACAAAGACATAACATAGGTAGGTAAAGAATCTAGAACTAAGTTTATGAGAGTAAGTCTTCCTTCAGGAGATAAGTATTGAGTCTTCCACCTTGTCAATCTCTTTTCAGCCTTCTCTACAATGCCATCCCATATAAATTCCTCTTTGTTTCTGTTGCCCAGTGGCATGCCTAAATAAACAGTAGGTAGATGCTCCACATTGCAGCCTAGTACCTCTCTGTAAGTTGGCCACCTCTTTGATTGGGAACAAATTACTCTTCCCCCAATATACTTTCAAGCCTGAAGTGGTCTCAAAAAACAGAAGTATCAATCTGATGTAGTTTATCTGTTCCTCAATGGGTTCACAGAATATAACTGTATCATCATTCATCAGCATAAAGAAGATGACAAATTTCCTTAGCTTGCCCTCTATCACCTCCGATTTGAAAACCTCTGATCCACCTGTTTTGTATTGCTATCCTCATCATACTGTCAAATCCTTCCATTGCCAAAATAAAAAGAAAGGGAGATAGAGGGTCTCCCTGTCTTAGTCCCAGTCCCCTCCCTGATGGGAAGAATCCAACTGGTTCACCATTCACTAGAATAGAAAATCTAACAGTAATGATGCAGAACCTAATCCAACCCAGCCATTTCTCCCCAAATCCCATTTGTCTGAGTAAGTTCACCAAGAATTCCCAATTTACATGACCATAAGCTTTCTCAATATCTAGCTTGCACATGACACCAGGGACATGTCCTTTCAATCTAGAGTCCACACTCTCACTTGCAATGAGAGCGGCATTCATGATTTGCCTCCCTTTTATGAATGCCATCTGGTGTTTGTTAACCAGCTTGTCTACCACCTTTTTCAACCTTTCAGCCAGAATTTTTGCTATCACCTGGTACATGCCAGTAATCAGACTTATAGGTCTGAAATCCTTCAATTCTGAGGCCCCTGCTTTCTTAGGAATGAGAGCCACATAAGTTGCATTGAAACTTCTCTCAGTCCTCTGGTTAGCATGAAAATCATGAACAGTGTTCTTGATATCATCTTTGAGTAGATCCTAGAAAACTGATACTTGTTCTTTTAATTACCATTCATACTAGAAGATTCGTCATAGTTAACAGCAGTCAAATGACATCATATGTCCGACACCAATCACTAAAGTGGATTTCAGATGCAGGCATTCTCTGCATCTCGTTTAACAAAAGTACATAACTGGAGAAAACCTCGTATATGTGCTGTTTAAAATTTTATATACAGACATATATATGCAGATATCTAAAAGATTATTTGCGGAAAAAAGGACAGTTATTGCTTTTTTCCTTCTTAATATCTAAATTTATCAAGAATATGAGGAGTTGAAGTTCTAAAAACTATGTATCAAAAGCATCATTAACAAAGAATCCACATAACCACCTATTTTTAATAGGTAATTCAAATTAAGACCTAATTGCCTAAATCTCCAGAGAGTCAAATCCTTTAGCAGAGCAATCACCAGATTTCAGAAAAAAAACTTTCTAAATGGAATAAAACACAAAGGTACCTGAAATTCAATATGCCTAGGATTTTGAATGTACTTCTCCAGATAAACACCGTCATTTCCAAATGCAGCTGCTGCTTCACTCTTAGCTTGCTATCAAAGTTTTTTTTAAAAAAAAAAAAAAGCTGAGCTTAATACAAAAATTTAGACCTTCACCTTGAACATTAGCAAAACTGATAGATCTTTGCTTGTCTTTTCTTCTTTTTGTATCATACAATTCGTTGGCTGCAACTAGGACTTATACTACCTCTTTTTGTGTAAGCACCTCTGGGTGCTTCTATCAGTTAAAAACACATAACTTATGAAAGAAGATCAAAAGAAAAAAGAAACAATAAAGCTTTTATTGCTTCATGGAATCTGATTGCCTTTCCCAAATGGGCTCGAGGATCTTGAAGTATGGATAATCGATTGAAAGGGAAATGAGAAACCATCACGAAATGTGCATAAGGTGATGTAGAGGGTGCAGATTGGATATAGGTATAACTGAAATGCACATTGGAATAACATTAGAACATGACAATTGCAAGAAGAGGCAAACATAGCAACCATATAGTCACATAGCATGAGTAATATAATGTTCATCCCTGTGAAAGTTAGAAGAGTGCAATTGGATGAGATTGGTGAAGTCGTGACATATTTAGCAAGTGAAAAGTATGAGGGATGAAGGCTTTCCTACAACCATCTGAACGTAAAAACCCTTCACAATGAATGAAAAAATGTTATTGAGTGACTTGAGAAGTGAAATTTACTACGAAGAGATTACCTGAAACAACTTGACAAACTCATCAGGTTCTTTAGCAAGACGCATTCCACGACCACCACCACCAGCTGTTGCCTTCAAAACATAAAAGGCTTCTCAAGTTCAGCGATAACCATTCAGCCACTGAAATTAATTCCAGCATCTTTTTTTGATTCAAAAGCTTTATAATTTTGCTTTAAAGGGTCTTTCATCTTTTATTGGCTATTATATTCAAGAATAAAAGTAACTAAACCAAAGCGGGCTGATGTGAGTAAGATATAGCACCAGGTGCGTACAGACAATTCAAACTCTACACTTGCACATCAAAACTACCAAGATTGACTAGAGCTCAAATCAATCCGATAAAGTTCCAAACTGGAATGTGTTACAAGTTTGTCCAGTCTGACAAGATTATACCTTTAACTAAGTGTGAACCGTCAAATTTTCACCCATCTAGTTCTAGACTTCTATAAGAAATGGATCTGTTCATTTATCCCATCAGCAAGCTTTATAGGACTTTCATTCGTTGAAAACATAACTTAAGTAAATAAAAATGTGCTCTCCGACAGCTTAAGCTTAGTAACACACTTTAACATGGTATTAGAATAGGCATTTAGAGGTTCTGGGTTCGAGTCTCATTGATACCCATTATAAAAAGAATTTATACAAGTGCTTGGCCCATGAAAAGAATCAGGCCCACATGTGAAGGGGCGTGTTGAAGACATAATTAATTAAATAAAAATGTGCTCTCTCTAGCCGCTTAACCTTCTAAATGAGATGGTCACTCACTTTAACATCACTAATTGAAGGACAAAAACATGTCAAAGCTAAATTCTAAGACAAAAACTCTGGTTTGATGAATATTTCTCATTTGTTACCGAAAGAAAGAGAAAGGAAGAAAGACGCATAGAAAGGAAAAAAAAAATTGACAATGACATAGAGAAAAGAGGGAGTAACACAAGAATAAGAATGGACTTGAATTTGCTTTTCTTTTTCTTCTTGATGAAGTCAAGATTTTATTAATGAGATGGAGATACCCATCTCAGAAAAGGTAAAGAATCTTACAAGAAGATTTGACTTAAGGATAAGGAAAGGAGATAACAAAAGACAAAAGACTGTATCAGAGAAATGGAGGGAAAGAAACAAGGAACCGTTGTTGTGGTTGTTTATTCTTCTACTCAGTCTTTCCTGCTTATTTGATAAAATTCACTTTCATCTAACGTAACGCCTTTGCTTTACTTCACAGTTTATCTTATGATGTTGCAGTTGCCAAGAATTGATGTAGGTGAAGGCAACATTGTGAGGCTATTTTCTATTAAGATCCTTCCAAATAAGAGGTCAAGTAACATGCCAAAACCTAGTTGGACATGCATTAGTTCTTAATTGAATCCCCCACCTGCCAAGTTGTAAAATTTTAATCTGGATTATCCTTTTGGAACAATTTACTTCTCATTAAGTCCTAAGGTCAAAAGAAAATAGGTCCAAATAACAGCATGTAGAAAGATGAAACTATATCATTACATGAGAAAAATCACCCAAAGTAGAAAGCAAGATTTCATGTCATATACTACTTGAGCAGCTAAAGCAGCCAAACTATGTAAGAGATCAGAGAGTAGCAACAAGAACCCCCAGCCTAACAATGCAGAAAGCAGAAGACTCCCTAAATGATCCACAAAAGTCTAGGCTCCTGTAGTCACAACAAGCATTGGAGAGCCAAGGCTAATACGAGAAAACAAGCAAGACACAAGTCTTCAAATGCGGAAAAGCTTTGAAGACTCAAAATGTTATTATTTAGCTCTGTACTGCTGTCTTCAGCAAGACTAGCAGAGAATGAAACGCATCATTTTGTATATCCCTAGTCGAACAACCATGGATAGTTTACTAGAGTAAATTCATTTATGATAAATGATACCTTGATCATCACAGGGTAACCAATCTCCTCAGCCAGCTTCACTCCTTCTGCAGTGGTCTGTCATGGGGATTATCTAGTTATTCACAAAGCAGATAAACTAGTGTGTGCGAGTATCAGTGCCAATGAGAGGAAATATGACCCAAAGAAAGATGGATTGACCACGCTAATACCTGCAGTAGTCCATCGCTTCCTGGTACAGTTGGAACACCAGCGTTCTTCATTGTTTCTCTGGCAGTCGATTTGTCACCCATGACTCTAATGCTGTCCGGCTGCAATTATAAGATCAAATTTCTATCTTTATGCAGCATTGCAAATTTCTTACAATGATGCATGTGCATTTCTTCATGTTTGAATAACCATACTTGTTTTTAACTTAAGTAAAATAAAAGACAGTATAAGCAGTGTCTTTTACATTTATAGGTATCTGTTTGTCCTTTGGAAGTGGATTTCATGATGATAAGTCTTTTCTCTGAGAATGGTAAGGAATAATTGTATGATGATGATAAGATTATGCTTAAAAGACAACAAAGCTAGCTAAAAGAAGAAGGATCTAGCTAATACACTTAGGTACGTTTACAATGACGAAAGAACATTGCCTTGGAAAAAAGTTTCATGATGAAATGTGTTTAGTTAATGGAAAATAACTTCCTTAACTAATGGGCTGTAGTTACTTTTCTTTCTAAATATCATAATCCCTCCCTCCGTATCACTTGTTTCCACTAGAGGTGTTCATGGTTTGGTAAAAAACCGATCCAAACAACAAACGGAACCAAACCAATTAAATAAACTGATACTTTTTTGGGTTTGATTTTGTTTGGTTTTAAGCTTTTAAAAACCGACAATATTTGGTGTGCTTTGGTTTTATTCAAACCAAACCCAAGAAAAAACCAAACCAAACCGAAAATTATATACATAATTTTTATAATTACATATATATGCTATATATTAGTTTATATGAATAATTTTAGATACTTTTTGTAATTTTTCGTCAATACTTTTATTTTTTTATTTTTTTTATTTTCTTTACCATCAATTTTATCTCTAATAGACTAATGAACTTTAGCCCTTTAAGCCCATATCTTAAAAGAAAGGCATGAATCAAAATCAATTTTATGCAAGAAAATAACTATGAGATTTTTTACCTAGACTTTTTTATATTTCTTATAAACTTTAAACACCTAATTAAAGCTTATAGATCTCAAGACATTTTCTCCAAAATCTAAGGAAATTATAGCCACCATAATAAAGGGTAGTAAAGGATTATAAGTTGGCAAAGAATGAAAAACTATTTGCTTATTTTAGGAAAAAAAAAAAAAAGAGAGAAAAATACCGTTAGATTTCTTAATGTTGATTTGGCATTAATGATTAAGATTGAGATGTTGATTTGATATCGATGATTAAGATTGATAGCTTTATTTTAGGAATATATTGTATTGATGTAAATGATTAGGAATAGATTATGTAATAGTCTTTCCAAACCAATAAATATGTATTATATTTGATTTGGTTTTGGTTTTAATTATTGCAAGACCGACTAAATTTGTTTGGTTTTGGTTTTAACAAAAAAATGACCCAAACTGAGTCATGAATAGCCCTAGTTTCCACAAACCCATAGACATTACTTTCAACCTTTGCTACAAAAGGAATCACTGAAAGAACTATTTTCATACCCTATTCTCTACCTTGTATGATTATCACATGTGACCTACTTTTAAAGCCAAAAGTCAAGTTTTTCAACCAAACGCTTGAAGATGATAAGATAAAATGATTTCCCAAAGTAAAATATACGTTTTTCTTCCATACCAAACGCACTACTCACTAGAGTCTAGACACTACACATATCACATATTACAAAATGAGTATTTGAGTTGCACAACCTATTGATATAAGGGAACTCAATTTGAGTTAATATAGCTTTAAGTGGACTAAATTTCCTCGGTATACCTTGTTTTTGACCAAAATATTTGACTTGCTCATTAGTCATTCCAATTCGCCAATATCTCTTGGCTCAATGTTTTTTCTTCACTATGAACAAAATTATCAAATTGATAGACCATTAGTAGTTCGTGCTCACATGTAAGGGAATTTCTTTCAAATGTATTAGACATATACATTATACTGAACATATTCCCTTACTCCAAGAACAATTAGGTCCAGTGTAAGAGATGGAAAGATTCAAAAAAGAGGAATCTTTATTTCTCAAAGAAAAGTATATTCGGATCTTCTAAAAGATTTAACCAAACAAAAAATTAGAAGTATCAAAAGACGGAGTATAGCTGGATCACTTACATTTGGCCCAATAAAGTTGATTCCGTGTTCTCTGCACATCTCAACAAAAGCTGCATTCTCAGAAAGGAAACCATACCCAGGATGCAGCATTGTACATCCATCAAAGAAAAAGTCACGGGTGGTGTCTTGAGTTTAGCAGAAAAACAACTGAGATAAGACGTATTTGTTTACTAAAGGCCTCAACAAACGGAATCACTAAATACTTGAGTGGGAGTGTTGATTTGCATTAATGATTAAGAAATGTTGATTTGATATTGATGATTAAGATTGATAGCTTTATTTTAGGAATATATTGTATTGATGTAAATGATTAGGAATAGATTATGTAATATTGTCTTTCCTTATTTAGTCTTAGAACTCATGTATAAGTACTGGATTGTATATTCTCTGCTAAAAATCTACACTTAAAAATCGAACCAAACCAATAAATATGTATTATATTTGATTTGGTTTTGGTTTTAATTATTGCAAGACCGACTAAATTTGTTTGGTTTTGGTTTTAACAAAAAAATGACCCAAGAACTTAGAAAGCCCTATCCACAAACCCATAGACATTACTTTCAACCTTTGCTACAAAAGGAATCACTGAAAGAACTATTTTCATACCCTATTAAGTATGATTATCACATGTGACCTACTTTTGTATTCAACCAAACGCTTGAAGATGATCCAAAAAAATGATTTCCCAAAGTAAAATATACGTTTTTCTTCCATACCAAACGCACTACTCACTAGAGTCTAGACACTACACATATCACATATTACAAAATGAGTATTTGAGTTGCACAACCTATTGATATAAGTGGGGAGTTAATATACTTAAGTGGACTAAATTTCCTCGGTATACCTTGTTTTTGACCAAAATATTTGAAATTCATTCCAATTCGCCAATATCTCTTGGCTCAATGTTTTTTCTTCACTATGAACAAAATTATCAAATTGATAGACCATTAGTAGTTCGTGCTCACATGTAAGGGAATTTCTTTCAAATGTATTAGACATATACATTATACTGAACATATTCCCTTACTCCAAGAACAATTAGGTCCAGTGTAAGAGATGGAAAGATTCCTTCTAAAAGATTTAACCAAACAAAAAATTAGAAGTATCAAAAGACGGAGTATAGCTGGATCACTTACATTTGGCCCAATAAAGTTGATTCCGTGTTCTCTGCACATCTCAACAAAAGCTGCATTCTCAGAAAGGAAACCATACCCAGGATGCAGCATTGTACATCCACGACTGATAGCAGCAGATAAGACATTTGGGATCACTAAATACCTGCAGAAAAAAAGAATGTGACTGTCGTCATGCTTTGTTGATACCACAAACTTTGATACTCTGACTTGGGATGGAAATTTAGAAATATGATTACGAAATATTTCTTCAAAAATTAATCATGCACCTTCTGTTGAAGTATTAAGGAAATTATGAAATTACAAACAAATGAAGGAAGATATAAGGACCTGTTTGGCCATAGAAATGATTAATATTTTCCCGGAATAATTTTTCACTTTATTTGAAAATCAGTGTTTGGCCATGAAAATTTCAAATCCAACTTGAAGTTGTATTTCAAATTTGGAAAACAGCTTATAACATGTTTTCCAACTCACTTTTCACTTTTGAAGTTGTATTTAAGTACATTCAAGCATGAACATTATTCCAAATATTCTTTGCAAAAAGTATAACCAAACACAACTGCATAAATTCCATGAAAAATATTAGGAATCTATGGCCAAACCCTACAAATACAAACTTTGAAAAGCACCAAAACACAAGTGACTGAATGATGTGACATTCTAAAGAAATAAAGAGAATACAAGCACGCGAAGGATTATATTTTTTGCTTAAAGAATCTAAAAAGAGAGTGATTGATGAAACTTAAGCGGGTCTATAATTTGTGATAACTTACGATTGATTGCTTGGCGCTTCACCAATGCAAACAGACTCATCAGCAAGCTTGACATGTAAGGCATCTTTATCTATGGTTGAGTAAACCGCAACACAAGGAATTCCCATCTCATGAGCTGTCCGAATCACACGAACAGCAATCTCTCCTCTATTTGCTACTAGAATTTTCTCAGCACGACATGTTACAGCAAGAGCACCGCTACGTTTAACAGATTTACTACTAATAATTCTACATGCTTCAGCTCTCTGCCGAGGATAATTTATCCTACTCCCTGCCATAAAGTTACATTGCGAGCTCCTAATACCACTCCTTCTCCCCAAAAATAAGCCCTATTACAACAAAAAAAGGCAGAATTGAAGTAGCTCAGTAAAAACTAGGACAAGAATTCAGGAAAATACAAATCCTAAATAAGGAGTTAAGCATTAGGATAATAACTTGGGGGGGCCAAGAGGAACACAGGAGCAACATATTTCAAACAAAACAAAGGGTGTGGTCTGGCGGTCAATGAAGTGGGTTGAGAACCATGACGTCTCGGTTTCAAATTCGAGCAGACATAAAAACACTAGGTGATTACTTTGCATCCAGAGTAACCGGTATCTGTTGCTGGTGGGAGGTGGCATATATCTTGTGAAATTAGTCAGTGCGCGGCAAAGCTCTGAACAAGACGCTTATTGGAAAACAAAAAAAAAAAAACACACACAAACAAGTGAAGATTTGGAAAGAAAGGGAAGGCGGAGACTTACGGGAGTGGAGGGAATAGCAGATTTAGTGCAGACGCCATTCACGGCAGCTGACTCCATTTTTCTGATCAATGTGGCTAAAGAACAAAAGCAAATGTTTTAACGTTTAATTCAATGTCCAAGCGAGAATAATAATAGACCTGGGATTGATTTTGTCAAGATGAGAGGAGGTAGATTTGAAGAAAATTGGTGCGATGAAAACAAGAAAGCACACTCTTAGAATGGCTCCGCCCAACTGTGGGGTTTAAGGAGTGTGCTTGGGGCTCTTAACCGTTAAAGCTAACAAGTTTTTGTTTCTATGCTCTTCACGCCTCCATATTATTCCAATTTTGTCACCAAATGTTTATTGTAGGATTTTTGTTTTCCAAGTGTTTATATTATTCTCACTAGCGGAGAATATCAAAGAAACTAATCATACCAAATTGGTATTCATATCTTGTTTATACCATCACATCAAAACTAATTTCTTCAATATTTAAATTGTATATTTTGTTGACGCCATTTATTTTCTCTTTATAAATCAAATTTCTAATATTCCTATACAGGAAAAGGCTGTCAAAGTGATCCTTAACAGTCTTTTATCCTCAACTATCAGGTTGCTAAAAATGCAAATTATCACATTAAGTACTTTTAGATACTTATATTCTTTATTATAGATCAAAAATATTATGTCCTTGTTGTATGCACGTGTTGAGAGACTTACTTACTAATCATAAAAAAGGATACTGTATAAGTCATAACAATCACTACTTCAAAATATTTGGAAAAACTTCTGGATCTAAATAAAAACTGTCTGAGTCTAGTATGGTTTCGAAGTTTACTGCCAGTTCATTTTGCAATAAAAAGAAATACTTTAAGTGTGAAGAATTTGAATAGGGGTGATTATAGGTCAGTTCGGTTCGATTTTGTGTATGACTAATTCGGTTTGTTGGTTTTCGGTTTATAAATACGTGAAATCAATAACCAAACCTATAAGATATTTGTTATCGATTTATCGGTTTTTGGTCCTTAACGGTTCGGTTTTTAGTTTAACCAATAAGAAAATGCTCTGCTAATTATTTTGCTTCCCCTTATTTTCATTTATTCGTATATACACTGCCTTCATGCATAAAAGTCTACACAAATTACAAGACAAAAACTATAAAATGTTAATTTATCTTTGCTAATTTTGTAATCACTATAATTATTTATTCAATTATATTATAAAATGAGAACACAAAGAAGTAAGAAAAAGGAGGAAATTACATTTAAATTTGTTCATTTTCAAGGTTAGATTTTATTTTATGTGCATCGTCAGAGTAATTTTTTTTTTACACTGTCAAATCATCCAAACAATATTCATTAAAATATAAAATTTAAAGCTTGAAAATAAGATAAAAGTATGTGCTATAACAAGCTAAAAGAAGTTAGTACAGTAGTATAAAAATTGAAAATGTATATACTGGTAATTAGTACTTAAGTAAAAACTCAGATTAAATTGGTCTCCAACACCTCGTTTTGAGAGTTAATATATACATTTAACTTTTCTTTATACATTTAACTTTTCTTTCTTTTGATTCTCACCATTAGCCAAATAGTATTTTGTTTTTTCATTCATTCTATCTGAGAGATGCCAAAACCCTGGCCGTTGATTGCACATTCTATTCCTTTTTCATGTGTTTTGCTTCATTTATGAATTTTTCTCTGTTTTCAGCGGTATTACGAGCTTAACTTGATTTTTTTTGTTTTGTTTTACCATTTATTTAATAGTAAATCTTAAATCATCCCCTATGTTATTGAAGTATTTATGTTTCTCTGTCAAATTGCTTTTTGTTTTTGCTTTGGTGGCTTTTGAGTTTGATGGGAAGATTCTACATAAAAGTATATGTAAAGGGATTGAAGGTACTTCTCCAACCACAAAAGTTTTAAATTCAGAAAATTTCCGTTCAATATTTGCTTAAAGAGTACCATAGGAATTACTGATTGAAAAAAAGAAAAAAAGGGTGTACCAAACATTAGGTGATTTCGTCTCATCTACCTATGTTTGGTGGGCAAAGCTACTGCTTACTTGTGCTGCTTACTTATGCTGATCAGCGGTGGACTCAGGATTTTGCGGTAGTGGGTGCTCACCTTTCTTTAATTTAAAGTTGTTAACGATCGTAAACTTTAAGTGCACAACTATTTTTACGTGATAGTAAAAAAGTTAACGAAAAAAGGTAAAACAAAAGGTTAAAAAACTAAACGAAAAAAATGAACAAAGAAGTTAAAAAGGAACAACAATATACCCAGTGAAATCTCACACAGTGGGGTCTGTGTAGAGTAGAATGTACTCAAACCTTACCTCTATCTTGAGAGGTAGAGAGGCCATTTCCGATAAACTTTTGGCACAAGGAAAAGAAGTTAAAAAGGAAGAAGAAGAAAAATGAATCTGTAATGTAGAAAAACTAGGAGAAGTCAGAGTTTCAAGTAAGAAAAATTAGAATGTTAAGTTAAAACCAAGTAAAAGTTCCCAAGTATCTCTTTATAAAATTTGCGTTACCCAGGAATCGAACCATTGCCCTTACGTAAAATTGCGCCTTCAAGTCCAGCCCTTAACCAAAGCACCCACAGCACATTTTGAACAATGGGTGCTATTGGACGTATATAACAATTTCTAAGAAGTTTTTGAATAAACAATCATAGTTCAATTTGGGGTTAATGGGTGCTGAAGCACCCAGCACGCCATAGGTGGGTCCACCCCTAGTGCTGATGAGAGGTAGTAAGTATCTTTTGGAATAGTTGACGGGAGACACCACCGTCACCATGAAAACAAAGATATCTTGTTACTCTACTTTTCAATTACCTGATGTTTACATCTTAAGTGTGAAAGGTGTGTCACAAGTATTTGCTATGAAGCAAACAAGAGAATCCCATGTTGTTATTATGTTCACGTACGATGTTGTTTTACTGGCATATTTATAATTTTGCATCATGTTTTTCTCTTTGTACCTTTTTTTTTTTTTTTTTTTTTTTTTTTACCCCAAAGGGAAGAAATGCTGATTATATTGGTGTATTTGATTCTCCTTCTTAGGAAGATATGCCTCCAAAACATATCAGAAGAAATCATTCGAATACAAGCCAAGAATCAATTGCTGGTGAAGATATAATCAGTGACTTGCCAAGGAATGTAATAGACTGCATTCTGGGGAAAATGCCTATACGTGAAGCTATAAGAACTAGTGTTCTGTCAAAAAAGTGGAGATTTTACTACTTAACCATTCCACAATTAGTGTTTGATGACCAGTTCTGCAAAGAATTTCAAGACTATGCCGACAAGAATAAAAGTATTATTCTTGCGCTCAAGCATCAATTTGACCAAATTGTCACCAAGTCTCTTATGCTTCATCGTGGTTGAATAGAGAAATTTAAAGTACGTATTCCTAATTTCAGTTCAACGACGGTTCCTCATGTGAACAAATGGATACTATACTTATCTCAGAGGAATATCAAGAAAGTAACCTTAGAATACAAGAACGAAACTGTGCGTCATAAGTTACCTCCATATTTGTTTTCTTGTCTGGACTTGACAAAATTGAAGCTCCATAATTTTCATTTTTCGTCTTCACCACTCACCAGAGTTTAAAGGCTTCTTATACCTTGACCAATTAATACTTTTCGGGGTTCACCTTGCAAACAACTGCTTTGAAAGTATTCTCTCCAGCTGCCCTGTTCTTCAAAGGCTACTGTTGCACGAGTGTTCTGGTGTTAGTCATTTTAATATTAGTGGTTCTAAACTCAAGAACTTGTCCATCAAGGCCGATGATGATGTCGAATCGATCTACTTAGAAAACGCTCCTAACTTGACTGAAGTTTCTGTTTCGCTGAAGAGTGCTGTAACAGGTCTGCAAGGCGATTATATTAGTATCCCTGATTGGTTAAGTTTGTGGATAGCGTGCCTAAAGTCAAAATACTTCGTCTAAATGGCTATTTTCTGGGGGTTAGTGCTACTAAAATTACTTATACACGTCATCTCTTTTTTTCTATTGCTAAAATTCAGTTTATCTTTACCTTCATAACTGACATTATATATAGGGGTTCCCAAATTATTTAATCTGATTATAATGTGATTTCACGGATCATTCTTTCAGGTCCTAGCTTTCACTCCAGTTCCGCCTATGCTACCAACGTCTCCAAATTCTCTAAAGATACTTCAACTCAAAGATGTTAACTTAAGGGACTTTGATCAGATATCTGGTGTTGTCTGCTTGATTAGAAATGCTCTGAATTTGCAAGAACTTCATATTGCGGTAAGTTGTAACACGCCATCTTATTTGTGATACTTTGTTTTGGAGACAGATAAGGACTTGTTATGTTTCTGCTCTATTTTCGTGTAGGCTTCTATAGTGACACTACGGGAAATAGGTCCCGATTTAAAACTCCCGGACTGCACAGTTTTTCCCCTTAGCAAACTTCATCTGGTCAAGTTAACGAATATCTCAGGTTTCCGTGATGAGTTTGAGTTTATCCGGTTCCTTCTCTTTAATTTCCCATCACTTGTGACAATGAGCATCGTGGAGCACCCTCAACTAGGAGCTAGAGAAGCACTAAAAATAGCTAGGAAGCTACTCAAGTTTCGGCCACCATCAGCAGTGTGCATAGATTTCTCGATGGACAGGGAAACATAAGTATCAAGGGTTGGGAAATACATGAGAAAGTTTACTCTGCCTGAGAATGCAAATGCTGATGCAATTTCTATTGTTGTCAAGATGGGGTTCTGACTGTCACGGTACAGAAGTTGCCTCCTCCCTGAGCCAAAGAAACCCAAAACCATTGACGTCAAAATTGCTTGAATATAGAGGAACAGTTACTCTGTTTTCTGGAGGTTCTCTGTTTTGATACTTGATAATATGAATATGATGTATTAAAGTAATAGGGATCTAGGATTGCTGCTCTTCTAGTCTTTCTTCTCGGTTTACTGCTATGTTTTCCATGTTTATTATGAATGCGATGTATGGAACTATATGTTGCACGTGATATTGTTTGTTTTGGTGTTTAATGCAGTGCGATGCTTCAATGTTATTTTCAGGGAACTGACATTGGTAAGAGAATTCGTATAACTTTATGAATACTTATTGCATGACTTGTGCTGATTTGTTAACGTTCCAACTTTTTCGGATTGCCATGCTAAATAATTCTTACGAAATCTGAATCATTGTCTTTTACTAACATATACTTGATTATGTGCATAGGAAAATAATTCATTGTCAAGTCATGCTAGATACTATTTCTCTGGGTCCGGAACCAAAATGCCCCAAAAAAAAACAGTTTCGACCGCTAAAGAGTTAACGGACACAGCTCCGTTAACTGCTATAGCGCAGTAATTTACTGCGCTATAGGGCCTTTGTTTTTTTTTTTTCCCCGCTCTTTTGGTTAACCTTTCTTTGTTACACTTTTAACGTACTTTGACCATAGATTAATCATGCTTCGGGACCGAAATTTCAATATTTTATATAAACCCTACTTATTTTTGTGCGTTTAATTAGGTAGGATCAACACATCAAGGATACACAAAAGTTCGGATGATCGTTTTAGAGGTTAAAAAGTGCTCGAACGCTATTTTTGTTCAAGGATCGGTGACATTAGCTTGAAGTTCTTTACGAATACTTAAATTTGTTCATTAATAATTAATCAAAAGTTAGTCAAAATGGCGTTCATGCAAAAAAAAAAAAACTTAATTAAATTGCATCATTCATAACCTTGAGTAGATGAAAATACTTAACACACTAATTCATTAATAAGAAACCCATGATATATTAAAAATACAACCACAACATTCTTGAAAAAACTTAACATACTTAACATTAATACCTAAGAGCATAACGATATATTAAACTTAAAACTAAATCACAACATTCTTAATCATCATCGAGTACAAGTCCTCGATATCGTCCTCGAAGAAAAATATTGGCGGTTTCTTAAGACACGTCTTTTTTTCGGTAGCGATTAGTTCTCTACCGGTTGATGATGCTTGTTCTTCGGCCTAACTTTAGCATGTAAAATCTACATCGTCTTGCCGACTTCCGTTGTTTTCTTTTCTAATCCTTTGCACGGCAAGCTCGCAAGTTTACCAACACCTACTTGAGGCATGGTTAAGGAGTACCTCGTTGGTATTGGAGCGTTGAGATTTTCAAGTCACGAACAAGACGTTCGATTCGGCAAGCCGATGTGACCATTCTCGGCGTAAACCGCAATAATATTCCCGCGGATCCGAATATTTCACCTGTGAGAAATCATCATTACGCTCTATAAGAAGATGGGGATTTAGCTCATCTAGTTTGAAATCACTAGTATCGCTCGAAAAAGCTATGATTTGAACTCTCATCGTCACGCTATTTGGTTCTTTTGGAAGGAGTAAAGACCAAAAAAGCCTGAGTTTCTACTACTCGACATTGAATATGGTGTAGTCTAATAACAAAGAAAGGGCTACTTATATAGTTGCAAACCCCGAAGTACCACTGGGGGGGGAGGAAGGGCCCTACCTACTTACCTTATTGTAAGAAAAATGTTAATCTTCATCGGACATTTCACGTTCGAATCCTTGGATCTAAATCTTGTGCTACCATATATACCATATTCTACCCTATGGTAACGTATTTGCATCCGATTGTTCTCTTCGCAAAAATGATTAAGAGCCAAATTAAACTCTTGTGGAGCTCCGCGAGGCATTGACATAGCACGTTTTTTTGGGCGTTTAAGCCCCTCGGCCTAACTTGTGCTCCGATGATGCCCTCCCTAACACGCCAATCACTCCTCCGTCATTTTATTATTGTATTCTTGATTGAATCTATCGTTAGGGTTATTTGAGTAATGAAAATCATCATCATCTAGTTCCCGGGTCCTACCCGTTGCTTCAAATATTTTTTGGAGTGAATGATATAACACGGTTAATATCTCTAAATTGATCAAAAAATGACATAGTAGCTCAATTTTGTGTGAAATGTTGTGTGGTTGGTAACAACTATTCGTCAAATTACGTTATATAAAGCTTGATTCGAATCATGACGTTTTTGTTTGATAGTTGAGGTGACAATGGACCCGAGCATTTGTATAGCGCGATAAAATTATGCGTTATACCGCATGTGATAATTTGCTTGCGCTATAGCATCATATGCGCGGTTTTTGCGCTATACCGTCATAACGCGTTATTTTACTGCGCTATCTTTCTTTAAAATGTAGCATGGCGCTGTAAAATAATGCGTTATGCATCACCTCCACACTTATTTGATTAGACGTAACACTGTAATTGCATGCATGCGTTGGTTGGTTATAAATACCGAGTTCGCATAAAGCAAAAAAAGTAAAAAATTCAAAGTTTCATCTAGTTTTTGCGTTTTTTGTATTCCTCCTAAATTATTCAAAATATGGCAGATGTTCCAAGAATTAAAGTTTCTTTATTACGGGATGGACAAATTATATTCGAGAGAAAATAATTTGCGCTATGATTCTTCCCCAAAATACCATGTTAAGTTTCCACTTGACTTAAAATTCTCAAAACTACTCCAAAGCCTTGTATAATAGATTACAAATTAGTAGAAGTGATTTTGATCTAAATATAATTGGAAAATATCCAACGTCATTTACGCCGCAAGGTGTAACTAGTTATGGTCGATTGGTACATTCGAACCGATGAATCGTTGATTGATTTTTGAAGGCGCCTTATGATTATAGGAAATGCATAACTTTAAACGTCCTTGAAATGTATATAGAAGGTCCCGTTAATCGACTTGAATTCATGGCTAGGGCTCCCTGGAAGCCGTCTATAGTCGGGCCGAAGTCACTGACGGAACCTACTTATCAACACAATTACCCGACATGAGTACCTATCAAAGCATTTTGACTAGCCAAATGCCTCTTGGATAGTTTAAGTCATCAATTTGACGGGCGATGGTAAATATTCATTCTTTACATTATTATTATTAGTATTATTATTATTATTATTATTATTATTATTATTGTTATTGTTATTATTATTATTATTATTATTATTATTATTATTATTATTATTATTATTATTATTATTATTATTATTATTATTATTATTATTATTATTATTATTATTATTGTTAATATTGTTATTGATTATTATTATTATTATTATTATTATTATTATTATTATTATTATTATTATTATTATTATTATTATTATTATTATTAGTATCTTTATTGTTATTATTATTATTATTACTATTATTATTATTATTATTATTATTATTATTATTAGCTCTCGTTATTGTTATTATTATTATTATTATTATTATTATTAAACTTTATTATTATTATTATTATTATTATTATTGTTTTCATTATTATTATTATTATTAATTATTATTAAAATTATTATGAAATTATTATTAATATTATTATTATTATTATTATTATTATTATTATTATTATTATTATTATTATTAGTATTGTACTATTGTGTTATTGTGTAATGGCTCTGAAACTAATGATGTTGATTATATTATTTGGCACGGTTATACACACATATGGATCATATCCGGAAGAATGGATGGATGAATCCCGGTTGAACATCTTCTACTAATGTCATGCTTCAGGATATTGCGAGATAATGGTGAGAAGTTAAGGAGCCCAAGACTATGTTCGAAATAATTTTAATGTACGAGTTGTTAGTAATATTATTTATGAACATTGGAGGTATGAAAAATTGAGAAAGGCTAAGGGTAAAAAGGAAATGTGTAAAGTGGCATCATAAATAATGTGGAAGATCATAGACTTGCTTTTACTAAAAGTTCATATACCTTGCAAAACTTACATAAGTATCACTTGGTCCTATTATTAATTTTCATAGAAAAAGGAAACATGACAAATAAGTCATCTTTTGTTAAAAGAATTTTAAGAAAAGAAGAAGAAAATCAAAGAAAAGAAAGATCATATATATATATATATATATAGAAGGGGGACATGTGACCATACTTGAGGGACTTAAGTGTAAATCATAAAGTGGTGGAGGATGTATATATATATGAAGTCATCTTTTTACATTACATATATAGGAAGAAAGAACAAAAAGGGAGAGCATGAAGGCATGGGGTTCGGCCCGCTAGCAAGGAAATCGGTGTGCCATGAGAAATCTTGTTCCAAAAATTATTTTCTTGTGGTATTCCTACAAATTCAAGGGTCATCACATCATCATATCATTTGTTATATACACACTCGTTTCATCCCGGCCCTCTTGAGGGGACTCGAGTGAAGGAGTTGAAGAAGAAATGTAAGGATTACCCTCTTTACTATGTGTTAAAAATGATTTAGCTTGATTGGAGTGTATTAAAGTGGATGGAAGAAACCATATGTTGATGTTAAATCATGTAGAAGTGTTGGGTGGATATCATAATGAATCATTTTATTTTGAAAATTGTAGATGAGGATTCTATATAAAAAAAAAAAAAAAAAAATGAGGATTTAATGATTGGAAGTGAAGTTGTGATTATCATATATCATATGGAAGAAGTATCATGAGACATTAGTATGATTTCTTATATTTGAGAGAATAATTCATGCATGTTGTAGTATTGAGAAATGAATGAAAAACATGAAAATATGTATGGTGTGGTCGTGTGTGTTATGTAAGATTAAGGGGCCAATTTTATGTAATATGTTGTTTGTTGTTGTAATGTTAAGAAATAAGAAAAAAAAAATTATGAAAATATTTGTAATTTTGACGAATAGGGTAATTTACAAAACGTGGAAATTGATTCTAATTGATATTTTAGTTGTTGTATGTGAACATCAAGAAACAAATAGGATTTAATGGTTAGAGATGGAGTAGCGTATGAATTGAATTGAATTGAATTGAATTGAATATAAATGGAATGTTGTTGGCTAAGATTGTTGGTAAGAAAGGATGAGCTTTACATTCCATTCTCGGGTTGTTGTTGTTAATATTGTCCAAACTTAGATTCTCGGGGGATGGCGCATCTACAACAATGTCATTTTTGTAGACAAATGTGAATTCAAGAGGATTCCTAAAAGCTCTAATTCAATATTTGCTAAATGTGACAAAAATTTTGGAGAGTTTGGGACTTGAAGTTGGAGAGCGTCCCGGAAAAGGTATGTAAGGCTTCAATCTCTTCTTTGGCATGTCAAACATAATAGGCTTGGATACGTGCCTCGGGGATCATTCCAAACGCATTCTAACATCAATAACTCCTTTCATATAATTAGAATTGACATTCCATTTCATTCTCTTTAACTACATAACTTTCAAGTTACTATCAACGCTTACAAAACCCTCAAATGCCAATCCAAGATCATTGTATGTAGTTTGATTCAAAAACATTTCAAACAATCCGCTCAATGATCAAACAAGCCAATCCACAACCTTACCCGAAATGTTCCAATTCAACAAGAACATGGCCAACACAATTCTTTCTTCCAGTGTTTTAACCAATCTACTATTCCTCACAAGGTATGACAACATTATTTCCATAGATTAAATGTTTTAAGATCACATTAACCTTCAAACAAAGATTTATGGCAAAGGCTTTTAACTTCAAGGATCATTAAATTCATTTTACGTCATGGAATCCATGTCAAGAACGACCAAAATACATGATGAATATAATTCATTTCTTGAAGGTTCCAAACATTTCCTAGTCACGGCCACTCCTCAACATACATCATTCCATGAGTTTCCATAATTCTATTTTTACACATTACAAAAACACACAAACATGCTAAATACAATTAATTCTTCACTTCTACACAAGTCTCACTTATATTAACCTCAACACATTACACACGGCCACACACACACAACCATGTTATCATGAACTTCTTTCATTTATACATTTCACAACATGTACAAATCATCCACAACACATGAATATATGAGATATGAACCTTACCTCTCACTAGAGAGAGACTCGGCTAGCTTGTCTTTGTAAGAAGGAATGTTTTCTTGCCTTCAATTACTCCATGGTGTAGAGGACCTCTCAATTAGCGGGAAATATATATATATATATTTTTCCTTGACCTTTTCTTGGAGCACAAGTTCGGCAATATGGTGGCCGAACTTCTCCTCTTGTTCTCTCTCAAATTTTTCTTGAACTTTTCAAGTGGAAAATGATGAAAGCTTGCTTTGCTTGGTCATCCGGGGGCACTGCATATATATATATATATATATATATATATATATATATATATATATATATATATATATATATATATATATAAATGTGCACATGACCATGCACATGCTCCATGTCTTTCTCCCTTTTTTTTTTCTTTTTCTTTTCTCCAACTCTCTAGAATTTCCCTAAGTCACAAAGGATGAAGAATGATGAATTTGTCATCTTTAAAATAACATGTACTAAGCTTCCATGTGGCCATGGCCCACATCACATGTGGAGTCGGAGAGCACATGCCTTCATTTTCATGAAATAGAGACTTTCCATATTTAACTTTTGGCCCCAAATTTTTCTTAATAATCCATACCAATAAATCATAGGCAACTTATGTCCTAAAACAAAGTCGGAAAAATAGCCTTGTCTTTAACTTGTCGCAACTAGCTTAAAATATTCCGACGTACAAAATGCGAGATATAACAATATTATTTAGGGGTTATACACCTGATATGGATCATATCGGACGGTCTCCTCAATCGGGATGGATGAATCGGGTGTGACAGAACATCCTCGACCCTATCCAACAACTCAAAGCGATGGTCCTTCCTCAAGTTTCGGTGCAGTTGATTACTATCGGTACGTCTATTTTTTTTTAACATCAATAGTGTTATTTGATGTGTAGTAGTTAAAACACCCTAATTTCTTGTGCAGGGAGAATATGGTGGTTGCACCAAATTATAGGCAAAGGCGTGCTATGGATGGTCAGTTATCCGAATGTATAGTGACATCACCCGGCGATAGTGAGGAAATACCTAATGCGGAGGAAAGTGACGATGAGCAAAGTGACGATGAGATTGAGGTTGGAACTAATCGTCGACATCAAGTAGAACCGTTGCAAGACATGATGAACGATCGGCACACGAGGAGGAACTGAATTCAAAGCAACCATTTGAACGACAACGATCGACTCATTCGGCCGCAAAGCCAATTTCAACGACAAAGAGTCGACCCGATTCGATGGCATTCCGATGAGATCCCATATCTTGATCATCTTCAAGATCGCCCGGATGCCTTTGTCTTTACTAGGGATGATGATCATATTCGGCAAAATTTGTGGAAAGAGCCGATTGGTGGTAAAACAAAAGGCTCATATTGAAAAAGGGATGATTTTCGGCTCGAAAAAAAACATTGCAAAGGGGTTAAGATTTATTGCATCCGGGGGATGAGGAAGTTTAAAGTTGACGATTCCACACGAAAACTTTGGCGATTGGTACGCAAGCGAAAGTATCAAGGCGCGAATGGATGCTCCATGGTAAGGAAAGCTGCCGAAAAGATGTGGACTATTTCAAAGTTCTACACAAAGCAGCACTTGTGATATGGGTGACCTCCCAGATGATCATTGCAATCTAGATACTAATTTGATTGCGCGTGTATTAGTTGGCGACATTAGAGAGAACCCAAGGTATCCCCTTCGCCTAAGTTTCTTTTATTTTTTGTGTTAATATAATGTTCCTCGTTGTTATATCGATATTTCAAATTTTTAAGTACCCTATTAAAGATCGTATTAGAGCCGTCTTGAAAGTATATAACAAAACTGTCACTAGGAGGAAGGCGTATCTTGGGCGTAGGCGTGCACATGAAATAGTCTTCGGCAATTGGGAGGGCTCTTTCAAGACGTTGCCGAGATACATGGCGGCTCTACAACACTTCAATCATGGTGCTGTTGTTGAATGGAAGCTCAAATCGAAGTCTGGTGTGCCCGGTAATATTTTTGATTTTGTATTTTGGGCCTTCAAACCATGCATTGATGGGTTTGCTCATTGTCGGCCTGTAATATCAATAGATGGAACACACGTGTACGGGAAGTATGACATAAAGCTGCTAATAGCGGTTGGAATGGATGCAAATGGAGCTATATTCCCTCTAGCTTTTGCAATTGCAGCTAATGAGAGCATTAGTACGTGGGGTATGTTTTTGGACTACTTAAGGCAACACGTTATTAAGGATCGCATGGGAATATGTGTGATATCAGATAGAAATGCTGGCATATTGCACAATATGTTCAATTTGCAGGGGTGGCAACCACCCTTTGCCTACCATCGTTATTGTTTAAGGCATTTGAAGGAAAACTTCCAAAAGGCATATCGAATCCCAGCACTTTGAAATTGGATGTGAGCGGCTCGCAATGCAGCATCGGGGAGAAGAATTTTAACTGCAAATGGATATTATTAAGCGGGTGAATGAGGAAGCCTTCCTTTGGTTAAATGCAATTGATAAAGACAAATGGACATTACACAAGGATGAAGGTAGACGATGGGGTATCTTCGACAACAACACGGCTACGGAGTCATTCAATGGCTTGTTGAAATGCACGGGGACTACCCCGTCACCGCAATGGTGAGAATGACATTTAAGCGAGGTTGTGGAGCGGTTCGTCGGTAGATCAAAAGAGCCAAAGCACATGCAGCGAGAAGGTCTAAGATGGATGCCAAAACCGTTAAAACTATTCGAGTACCACAAATATAAGGCTCGGAAACATGATCGGATGGAGTACAACTGCCGTAGAGCGCATATTTGAACTCACAACAAGTGTGCACCAAGGTAAAGGAGGTAACGTTCACACAATTTGTGAGATTCCAGAACATGCACATGCGGCAAGTGGCAATCATATCACATGCCATGTTCTCACGCGCTTGTTGTTTTATCACAATGGGAAAGAACGCCTCCTCTTACATGGCCGAGAATATACGGTTGAAAATTATGCAAAACGTATCTTTGGAAGGTTCTATCCACTTGGTAGTGAGAGTTATTGGCCACCAGATCCATTTTCAATGGTTGCAAATAAAGCATTTATCCGTAAATTCAGAAAGAATGCATACTCGCGTATTCATAATGAAATGGATGTTCCACCGGGGAGATACACTCGAAAATGCTCATTTTGCAATTATGTTGGTCATGATAAGCGCAAATGTCCCTTACGGCATGGTGGTCAAACTACATCTCGCGGTGGAAGTACCTCTCGGGGTGGAGGAAACTTTAGTGGTGGAAGTACCTCTAGTGGTGGTGGCACATCTCGCGGTGGTGGCGGAAGATCAACTCAAGAGCATTAATTGATGTATGTTAAGTATTAAGTTTTTTTCAAGAATGTTGTGATTGTATTTTTAATATATCATGGGTTTCTTATTAATGAATTAGTGTGTTAAGTATTTTCATCTACTCAAGGTTATGAATGATGCAATTTAATTAAGTTTTTTTTTTTTTTTTTGCATGAACGCTGCCATTTTGACTAACTTTTGATTAATTATTAATGAACAAATTTAAGTATTCGTAAAGAACTTCAAGCTAATGTCACCGATCCTTGAACGAAAATGGCGTTCGAGCACTTTTCAACCTCTAAAACGGTCATCCGAACTTTT
Source organism: Lycium ferocissimum (assembly GCF_029784015.1). NCBI lineage: Eukaryota > Viridiplantae > Streptophyta > Magnoliopsida > Solanales > Solanaceae > Lycium > Lycium ferocissimum. The sequence continues at coordinate 4,547,237 of NC_081343.1, read as the reverse complement.
GTGTATCCTTGATGTGTTGATCCTACCTAATTAAACGCACAAAAATAAGTAGGGTTCTATATAAAATATTGAAATTTCGGTCCCGAAGCATGATTAATCTATGGTCAAAGTACGTTAAAAAGTGTAACGAAAGAAGGGTTAACCAAAAGAGCGAAAAAAAAAAAAAAACCACTATAGCGCGAAAATTACTGCGCTAACGGAGCCGTGTCCGTTAACTCTTTAAGCGCTATAATTCACTGCGCTAAAGGCATTTTTCGTAACATTTTTTTTGTTGGGGTATTTTTGATCGAAACTCCGTTTTTTTGCGCATTTCGGTTAGGACCTATTTCTCTCATTCTCTATGGTGACAAATGCAGATGTTAAAAAATTTGATTTAAACTTTTTAAGACGGAAGAGGCCAAACTGATATCACCCTTCTCTTTATTGAGTTTTTCTTTTATTCCTTTTAAAAAGAAACCACCAAAAGGCCAAATAGAAAATTACATTGCGCAAAAAGGCGAAGAAAATATTTGATTCCCTTTACACAAGTTCATATCATAGATGTGACATTTTTAAATCTTTCTAAATCTCTTATTCAAATTTCTGGTTTCGATGCTGACTGTCCATGACAATAATTTTCCTCATAAATGGTACTAAACCTTCACCCCTTTTTTTTAAAAGTTTACGATAATTCTTCATTCATATATTCTTTCTTAAATTTTGATAATTAACCACACATCAATATGGAATCTGAATAATGATATGCTTAATTAAACTATATACACTGGTCTGGATTCTGGAACATCAATTAATTATACATCATAAGAAGTACTATAGCAAATAATCGCAAGAAGACATATTATACGTTAAATAGTAAATATAAAATTGAGCTAAGCACTTAAAAGATGATCAAAGTTGACTTCAGCACAAGCATGTACTTGTCCATCACACATACAAAATACCTGTCAGGCCAGTCCGTCTAAAGATACTCTTAACGTGATGTGATATTGTACTTTGGCTCCCCGCACGATTTTATAAGTACATATCGTTAAGAGTATCCAACCACGGATCGTGTAGAGATTCAACATGTACGCGCCGCCACCCACCTGCCGTCGAGATTTACGGCCGACCGGCTCACAAAGCGGCCGTGTACGCGGTCAAAGCTACGGGTAAAGGTTGTAAAACCCGCCCATAGACAGCAAAAGTAATAAGCCGGCCCCACGCCACACTCCGCCATCTTCGTCCTTCCGCCAAACTATTGGCTGCCATACCAAATATTGTTGGGCTAAACGGTCTAAAGATACTCTTAACATGATGTGATATTGTCCGCTTTCGGCCAAGCCCGCACGGTTTTTGCCTCATATCATTAAGAGTATCCAACTCCTTATAAATAGCTCCCTTTTCTTTTTAACTATCAATGTGGTACTTTGTTCGCACACCCAACATATACAACACAAGGTTGCAAATCGTATATTTTAAAATAATCTTAAAAAAGCTACAACTTATACTTTCTTTACCGAAAATGCATAATCTAATGGATACAAAAATTTGTGCGTTAAAATTAAATCTAAGCTTTCAAAGGATTGGCTCGAGGTATAACATAATGTAGCACGGACAAGAAGGCAAAATACACATTTCCAAGAAACTTCTAAAGTTTCTCTTTTTAATACTTAAAATATTTTCTCGACACTTGTTCAAAACAACGGGATAAGAGCTCAATAAAAAATAACCCAAACTATTGCTAACGTATATTATATTATCCAAGTTGGTTTACATATTTAATATTGTCCAAAAATAAAGCGCATCAACTTTTTTTTTTCTCGATATGAAGTGTGTATGTATCTAATTGTTAAAATTGGAACTTTAGCCAAGATAAAGCAATTGCTTCGATTCATACACGCGATATCGAATTCCATTAAGTCTCGCAAGTCCGACAACTTGTACAATCACTGCTGTAAGAAGAAAAACCGACCCAATGGAGATCAGGTAAAGGCTGGCTACATTTTTGTTAAGGAGTTCCGGAAGAGATGTTTATATTAAAACCAATGCCTCATTGACTGATTCCTAAAATAATCAAGTACAAAAATAATGGTTTCTGTTACATGCTTAATTTGAGTCTATTGCAAGCATATATATGCTATTGTGACCAATATTACCGTGGAGATCATGGTTCCTCCCGATGTTTTAAACTCCAAATATGCGAGCTTGAGAGCACATACACGTTGGCCTTTTCCCTTTATTAATTGTAGTGGACAGGCCAGTACGAGGCGATAACGGAAGGATGATCGACTACCGTTATGAAGACGAATATCCGCCCTCACCCGATATTCCGACGTCAATCCCGGCGACGCAATTGCTTGCATTTACTTGCTTTATTTAGAGTTGTACTAGTTTGAAATTCCTCTACTATATAAAAGGGAGGCCTCCATGTATACGAAAGAGGGGGGCAAAATGTAAGGACAAAGAATTCATATCAATAATCATAAGAGAATATAAAAATTTTGTTTTCCCTCCGGTTTTTTGAGCTTTACTTCGTTTTTCGTTTCTTGATAGCTCGAAAAAAGGA